>NW_026960632.1:0-98416 GCF_021018805.1 Prinia subflava | reverse complement strand
CTTTTCCATGGGAAACTAAACTCACCTGGCCATGTTCCTGGTGTCAGATTGTGGGAGACATTTGGCACTCCAAAAGCAGCCCGAGTTCCAAAATGTGGCATCTTGCATCTGGGAGAAATCTTGAATGCCACAGCATTTTTGCAGGCCAAAGCCGAGGTGGCTGGATGAGGGTGGTGGACATGAACAGTGGCCCTTTTCCATGGGAAACTAAACTCACCTGGCCATGTTCCTGCTGTCAGATTGTGGGAGACCTTTGGCACTCCAAAAGCAGCCCGAGTTCCAAAATGTGGCATCTTGCATCTGGGAGAAATCTTGAATGCCACGGCATTTCTGCAGGCAGAAGCCAATGGGGCAGGATTGCACAGGATGAGGGTGGTGGACATGAATGGTGGCCCTTTTCCATTAGAAACTAAACTCACCTGGCCATGTTCCTGATGTCAGATTGTGGGAGACATTTGGCACTCCAAAAGCAGCCCGAGTTCCAAAATGTGGCATCTTGCATCTGGGAGAAATCTTGAATGCCACGGCATTTTTGCAGGCAGAAGCCGATGGTGAAGGATTGCACAGGATGAGGGTGGTGGACATGAATGGTGGCCCTTTTCCATGGGAAACTAAACTCACCTGGCCATGTTCCTGGTGTCAGATTGTGGGAGACCTTTGGCACTCCAAAAGCAGCCCGAGTTCCAAAATGTGGCATCTTGCATCTGGGAGAAATCTTGAATGCCACGGCATTTTTGCAGGCAGAAGCCAATGGGGCAGGATTGCACAGGATGAGGGTGGTGGACATGAATGGTGGCCCTTTTCCATTAGAAACTAAACTCACCTGGCCATGTTCCTGATGTCAGATTGTGGGAGACATTTGGCACTCCAAAAGCAGCCCGAGTTCCAAAATGTGGCATCTTGCATCTGGGAGAAATCTTGAATGCCACGGCATTTTTGCAGCCAGAAGCTGATGGGGAAGGATTAGGGTGGTGGACACGAACGGTGGCCCTTTTCCATGGGAAACTAAACTCACCTGGCCATGTTCCTGATGTCAGATTGTGGGAGACATTTGGCACTCCAAAAGCAGCTTGAGTTCCAAAATGTGGCATCTTGCATCTGGGAGAAATCTTGAATGCCACGGCATTTTTGCAGGCCGAAGCCGAGGTGGCTGGATGAGGGTGGTGGACATGAACGGTGGCCCTTTTCCATGGGAAACTAAACTCACCTGGCCATGTTCCTGATGTCAGATTGTGGGAGACATTTGGCACTCCAAAAGCAGCCCGAGTTCCAAAATGTGGCATCTTGCATCTGGGAGAAATCTTGAATGCCACGGTATTTTTGCAGGCCGAAGCCGAGGTGGCTGGATGAGGGTGGTGGACATGAACAGTGGCCCTTTTCCATGGGAAACTAAACTCACCTGGCCATGTTCCTGATGTCAGATTGTGGGAGACATTTGGCACTCCAAAAGCAGCCCGAGTTCCAAAATGTGGCATCTTGCATCTGGGAGAAATCTTGAATGCCACGGCATTTTTGAAGGCAAAAGCTAGTAGGGCAGGATTGGGCAGGATGAGGGTGGTGGACACAAACGGTGGCCCTTTTCCATGGGAAACTAAACTCACCTGGCCATGTTCCTGATGTCAGATTGTGGGAGACATTTGGCACTCCAAAAGCAGCCCGAGTTCCAAAATGTGGCATCTTGCATCTGGGAGAAATCTTGAATGCCACAGCATTTTTGCAGGCCAAAGCCGAGGTGGCTGGATGAGGGTGGTGGACACGAACGGTGGCCCTTTTCCATGGGAAACTAAACTCACCTGGCCATGTTCCTGGTGTCAGATTGTGGGAGACCTTTGGCACTCCAAAAGCAGCCCGAGTTCCAAAATGTGGCATCTTGCATCTGGGAGAAATCTTGAATGCCACGGCATTTTTGCAGGCAAAAGCCAGTAGGGCAGGATTGGGCAGGATGAGGGTGGTGGACACGAACGGTGGCCCTTTTCCATGGGAAACTAAACTCATCTGGCCATGTTCCTGATGTCAGATTGTGGGAGACCTTTGGCACTCCAAAAGCAGCCTGAGTTCCAAAATGTGGCATCTTGCATCTGGGAGAAATCTTGAATGCCACGGCATTTTTGCAGGCAGAAGCCAATGGGGCAGGATTGCACAGGATGAGGGTGGTGGACATGAATGGTGGCCCTTTTCCATTAGAAACTAAACTCACCTGGCCATGTTCCTGATGTCAGATTGTGGGAGACATTTGGCACTCCAAAAGCAGCCCGAGTTCCAAAATGTGGCATCTTGCATCTGGGAGAAATCTTGAATGCCACGGCATTTTTGCAGCCAGAAGCTGATGGGGAAGGATTAGGGTGGTGGACATGAACGGCGGCCCTTTTCCATGGGAAACTAAACTCACCTGGCCATGTTCCTGGTGTCAGATTGTGGGAGACATTTGGCACTCCAAAAGCAGCCCGAGTTCCAAAATGTGGCATCTTGCATCTGGGAGAAATCTTGAATGCCACAGCATTTTTGCAGGCCAAAGCCGAGGTGGCTGGATGAGGGTGGTGGACATGAACAGTGGCCCTTTTCCATGGGAAACTAAACTCACCTGGCCATGTTCCTGCTGTCAGATTGTGGGAGACCTTTGGCACTCCAAAAGCAGCCCGAGTTCCAAAATGTGGCATCTTGCATCTGGGAAGAAATCTTGAATGCCACGGCATTTCTGCAGGCAGAAGCCAATGGGCAGGATTGCACAGGATGAGGGTGGTGGACATGAATGGTGGCCCTTTTCCATTAGAAACTAAACTCACCTGGCCATGTTCCTGATGTCAGATTGTGGGAGACATTTGGCACTCCAAAAGCAGCCCGAGTTCCAAAATGTGGCATCTTGCATCTGGGAGAAATCTTGAATGCCACGGCATTTTTGCAGGCAGAAGCCGATGGTGAAGGATTGCACAGGATGAGGGTGGTGGACATGAATGGTGGCCCTTTTCCATGGGAAACTAAACTCACCTGGCCATGTTCCTGGTGTCAGATTGTGGGAGACCTTTGGCACTCCAAAAGCAGCCCGAGTTCCAAAATGTGGCATCTTGCATCTGGGAGAAATCTTGAATGCCACGGCATTTTTGCAGGCAGAAGCCAATGGGGCAGGATTGCACAGGATGAGGGTGGTGGACATGAATGGTGGCCCTTTTCCATTAGAAACTAAACTCACCTGGCCATGTTCCTGATGTCAGATTGTGGGAGACATTTGGCACTCCAAAAGCAGCCTGAGTTCCAAAATGTGGCATCTTGCATCTGGGAGAAATCTTGAATGCCACGGCATTTTTGCAGCCAGAAGCTGATGGGGAAGGATTAGGGTGGTGGACACGAACGGTGGCCCTTTTCCATGGGAAACTAAACTCACCTGGCCATGTTCCTGATGTCAGATTGTGGGAGACATTTGGCACTCCAAAAGCAGCTTGAGTTCCAAAATGTGGCATCTTGCATCTGGGAGAAATCTTGAATGCCACGGCATTTTTGCAGGCCGAAGCCGAGGTGGCTGGATGAGGGTGGTGGACATGAACGGTGGCCCTTTTCCATGGGAAACTAAACTCACCTGGCCATGTTCCTGATGTCAGATTGTGGGAGACATTTGGCACTCCAAAAGCAGCCCGAGTTCCAAAATGTGGCATCTTGCATCTGGGAGAAATCTTGAATGCCACGGTATTTTTGCAGGCCAAAGCCGAGGTGGCTGGATGAGGGTGGTGGACATGAACAGTGGCCCTTTTCCATGGGAAACTAAACTCACCTGGCCATGTTCCTGATGTCAGATTGTGGGAGACATTTGGCACTCCAAAAGCAGCCTGAGTTCCAAAATGTGGCATCTTGCATCTGGGAGAAATCTTGAATGCCACGGCATTTTTGCAGGCAAAAGCTAGTAGGGCAGGATTGGGCAGGATGAGGGTGGTGGACACAAACGGTGGCCCTTTTCCATGGGAAACTAAACTCACCTGGCCATGTTCCTGATGTCAGATTGTGGGAGACATTTGGCACTCCAAAAGCAGCCCGAGTTCCAAAATGTGGCATCTTGCATCTGGGAGAAATCTTGAATGCCACAGCATTTTTGCAGGCCAAAGCCGAGGTGGCTGGATGAGGGTGGTGGACACGAACGGTGGCCCTTTTCCATGGGAAACTAAACTCACCTGGCCATGTTCCTGGTGTCAGATTGTGGGAGACCTTTGGCACTCCAAAAGCAGCCCGAGTTCCAAAATGTGGCATCTTGCATCTGGGAGAAATCTTGAATGCCACGGCATTTTTGCAGGCAAAAGCCAGTAGGGCAGGATTGGGCAGGATGAGGGTGGTGGACACGAACGGTGGCCCTTTTCCATGGGAAACTAAACTCATCTGGCCATGTTCCTGATGTCAGATTGTGGGAGACCTTTGGCACTCCAAAAGCAGCCTGAGTTCCAAAATGTGGCATCTTGCATCTGGGAGAAATCTTGAATGCCACGGCATTTTTGCAGGCAGAAGCCAATGGGGCAGGATTGCACAGGATGAGGGTGGTGGACATGAATGGTGGCACTTTTCCATTAGAAACTAAACTCACCTGGCCATGTTCCTGATGTCAGATTGTGGGAGACATTTGGCACTCCAAAAGCAGCCTGAGTTCCAAAATGTGGCATCTTGCATCTGGGAGAAATCTTGAATGCCACGGCATTTTTGCAGCCAGAAGCTGATGGGGAAGGATTAGGGTGGTGGACATGAACGGCGGCCCTTTTCCATGGGAAACTAAACTCACCTGGCCATGTTCCTGATGTCAGATTGTGGGAGACATTTGGCACTCCAAAAGCAGCCTGAGTTCCAAAATGTGGCATCTTGCATCTGGGAGAAATCTTGAATGCCACGGCATTTTTGCAGGCCGAAGCCGAGGTGGCTGGATGAGGGTGGTGGACACGAACGGTGGCCCTTTTCCATGGGAAACTAAACTCACCTGGCCATGTTCCTGGTGTCAGATTGTGGGAGACATTTGGCACTCCAAAAGCAGCCTGAGTTCCAAAATGTGGCATCTTGCATCTGGGAGAAATCTTGAATGCCACGGCATTTTTGCAGGCAAAAGCCAGTAGGGCAGGATTGGGCAGGATGAGGGTGGTGGACACGAACAGTGGCCCTTTTCCATGGGAAACTAAACTCACCTGGCCATGTTCCTGATGTCAGATTGTGGGAGACATTTGGCACTCCAAAAGCAGCCCGAGTTCCAAAATGTGGCATCTTGCATCTGGGAGAAATCTTGAATGCCACGGCATTTTTGCAGGCAGAAGCCGATGGTGAAGGATTGCACAGGATGAGGGTGGTGGACATGAATGGTGGCCCTTTTCCATGGGAAACTAAACTCATCTGGCTATGTTCCTGATGTCAGATTGTGGGAGACATTTGGCACTCCAAAAGCAGCCTGAGTTCCAAAATGTGGCATCTTGCATCTGGGAGAAATCTTGAATGCCACAGCATATTTGCAGGCCGAAGCCGAGGTGGCTGGATGAGGGTGGTGGACATGAACAGTGGCCCTTTTCCATGGGAAACTAAACTCACCTGGCCATGTTCCTGATGTCAGATTGTGGGAGACATTTGGCACTCCAAAAGCAGCCCGAGTTCCAAAATGTGGCATCTTGCATCTGGGAGAAATCTTGAATGCCACGGCATTTTTGCAGGAGAAGCCGATGGGGCAGGATTGCACAGGATGAGGGTGGTGGACATGAATGGTGGCCCTTTTCCATGGGAAACTAAACTCACCTGGCCATGTTCCTGGTGTCAGATTGTGGGAGACATTTGGCACTCCAGAAGCAGCCCGAGTTCCAAAATGTGGCATCTTGCATGTGGGAGAAATCTTGAATGCCATGGCATTTTTGCAGGCAGAAGACGATAGGGCAGGATTGGGCAGGATGAGGGTGGTGGACACGAACGGTGGCCCTTTTCCATGGGAAACTAAACTCACCTGGCCATGTTCCTGATGTCAGATTGTGGGAGACATTTGGCACTCCAAAAGCAGCCTGAGTTCCAAAATGTGGCATCTTGCATCTGGGAGAAATCTTGAATGCCACGGTATTTTTGCAGGCCGAAGCCGAGGTGGCTTAATGAGGGTGGTGGACATGAACAGTGGCCCTTTTCCATGGGAAACTAAACTCACCTGGCCATGTTCCTGATGTCAGATTGTGGGAGACATTTGGCACTCCAAAAGCAGCCCGAGTTCCAAAATGTGGCATCTTGCATCTGGGAGAAATCTTGAATGCCACGGCATTTTTGCAGCCAGAAGCTGATGGGGAAGGATTAGGGTGGTGGACACGAACGGCGGCCCTTTTCCATGGGAAACTAAACTCACCTGGCCATGTTCCTGATGTCAGATTGTGGGAGACATTTGGCACTCCAAAAGCAGCCCGAGTTCCAAAATGTGGCATCTTGCATCTGGGAGAAATCTTGAATGCCACGGCATTTTTGCAGGCAGAAGCCGATGGGGCAGGATTGGGCAGGATGAGGGTGATGGACACAAACGGTGGCCCTTTTCCATGGGAAACTAAACTCACCTGGCCATGTTCCTGATGTCAGATTGTGGGAGACATTTGGCACTCCAAAAGCAGCCCGAGTTCCAAAATGTGGCATCTTGCATCTGGGAGAAATCTTGAATGCCACAGCATTTTTGCAGGCCAAAGCCGAGGTGGCTGGATGAGGGTGGTGGACATGAACGGTGGCCCTTTTCCATGGGAAACTAAACTCACCTGGCCATGTTCCTGGTGTCAGATTGTGGGGGACCTTTGGCACTCCAAAAGCAGCCCGAGTTCCAAAATGTGGCATCTTGCATGTGGGAGAAATCTTGAATGCCACGGCATTTTTGCAGGCAAAATCCAGTAGGGCAGGATTGGGCAGGATGAGGGTGGTGGACACAAACGGTGGCCCTTTTCCATGGGAAACTAAACTCATCTGGCCATGTTCCTGATGTCAGATTGTGGGAGACCTTTGGCACTCCAAAAGCAGCCTGAGTTCCAAAATGTGGCATCTTGCATCTGGGAGAAATCTTGAATGCCACGGCATTTCTGCAGGCAGAAGCCAATGGGGCAGGATTGCACAGGATGAGGGTGGTGGACATGAATGGTGGCCCTTTTCCATTAGAAACTAAACTCACCTGGCCATGTTCCTGATGTCAGATTGTGGGAGACATTTGGCACTCCAAAAGCAGCCTGAGTTCCAAAATGTGGCATCTTGCATCTGGGAGAAATCTTGAATGCCACGGCATTTTTGCAGGCAGAAGCCGATGGTGAAGGATTGCACAGGATGAGGGTGGTGGACATGAATGGTGGCCCTTTTCCATGGGAAACTAAACTCACCTGGCCATGTTCCTGATGTCAGATTGTGGGAGACATTTGGCAGTCCAAAAGCAGCCCGAGTTCCAAAATGTGGCATCTTGCATCTGGGAGAAATCTTGAATGCCACGGCATTTTTGCAGCCAGAAGCTGATGGGGAAGGATTAGGGTGGTGGACACGAACGGTGGCCCTTTTTCCATGGGAAACTAAACTCACCTGGCCATGTTCCTGATGTCAGATTGTGGGAGACATTTGGCACTCCAAAAGCAGCCTGAGTTCCAAAATGTGGCATCTTGCATCTGGGAGAAATCTTGAATGCCACGGCATTTTTGCAGGCCGAAGCCGAGGTGGCTGGATGAGGGTGGTGGACATGAACGGTGGCCCTTTTCCATGGGAAACTAAACTCACCTGGCCATGTTCCTGATGTCAGATTGTGGGAGACATTTGGCACTCCAAAAGCAGCCCGAGTTCCAAAATGTGGCATCTTGCATCTGGGAGAAATCTTGAATGCCACGGTATTTTTGCAGGCCGAAGCCGAGGTGGCTGGATGAGGGTGGTGGACATGAACAGTGGCCCTTTTCCATGGGAAACTAAACTCACCTGGCCATGTTCCTGATGTCAGATTGTGGGAGACATTTGGCACTCCAAAAGCAGCCCGAGTTCCAAAATGTGGCATCTTGCATCTGGGAGAAATCTTGAATGCCACGGCATTTTTGCAGGCAAAAGCTAGTAGGGCAGGATTGGGCAGGATGAGGGTGGTGGACACAAACGGTGGCCCTTTTCCATGGGAAACTAAACTCACCTGGCCATGTTCCTGATGTCAGATTGTGGGAGACATTTGGCACTCCAAAAGCAGCCCGAGTTCCAAAATGTGGCATCTTGCATCTGGGAGAAATCTTGAATGCCACGGCATTTTTGCAGGCAAAAGCCAGTAGGGCAGGATTGGGCAGGATGAGGGTGGTGGACAGGAACGGTGGCCCTTTTCCATGGGAAACTAAACTCATCTGGCCATGTTCCTGATGTCAGATTGTGGGAGACCTTTGGCACTCCAAAAGCAGCCTGAGTTCCAAAATGTGGCATCTTGCATCTGGGAGAAATCTTGAATGCCACGGCATTTTTGCAGGCAGAAGCCAATGGGGCAGGATTGCACAGGATGAGGGTGGTGGACATGAATGGTGGCACTTTTCCATTAGAAACTAAACTCACCTGGCCATGTTCCTGATGTCAGATTGTGGGAGACATTTGGCACTCCAAAAGCAGCCCGAGTTCCAAAATGTGGCATCTTGCATCTGGGAGAAATCTTGAATGCCACGGCATTTTTGCAGCCAGAAGCTGATGGGGAAGGATTAGGGTGGTGGACATGAACGGCGGCCCTTTTCCATGGGAAACTAAACTCACCTGGCCATGTTCCTGATGTCAGATTGTGGGAGACATTTGGCACTCCAAAAGCAGCCTGAGTTCCAAAATGTGGCATCTTGCATTTAGGAGAAATCTTGAATGCCACGGCATTTTTGCAGGCCGAAGCCGAGGTGGCTGGATGAGGGTGGTGGACACGAACGGTGGCCCTTTTCCATGGGAAACTAAACTCACCTGGCCATGTTCCTGGTGTCAGATTGTGGGAGACATTTGGCACTCCAAAAGCAGCCCGAGTTCCAAAATGTGGCATCTTGCATCTGGGAGAAATCTTGAATGCCACGGCATTTTTGCAGGCAAAAGCCAGTAGGGCAGGATTGGGCAGGATGTGGGTGGTGGACACGAACAGTGGCCCTTTTCCATGGGAAACTAAACTCACCTGGCCATGTTCCTGATGTCAGATTGTGGGAGACATTTGGCACTCCAAAAGCAGCCCGAGTTCCAAAATGTGGCATCTTGCATCTGGGAGAAATCTTGAATGCCACGGCATTTTTGCAGGCAGAAGCCGATGGTGAAGGATTGCACAGGATGAGGGTGGTGGACATGAATGGTGGCCCTATTCCATGGGAAACTAAACTCACCTGGCTATGTTCCTGATGTCAGATTGTGGGAGACATTTGGCACTCCAAAAGCAGCCTGAGTTCCAAAATGTGGCATCTTGCATCTGGGAGAAATCTTGAATGCCACAGCATATTTGTAGGCCGAAGCCGAGGTGGCTGGATGAGGGTGGTGGACATGAACAGTGGCCCTTTTCCATGGGAAACTAAACTCACCTGGCCATGTTCCTGATGTCAGATTGTGGGAGACATTTGGCACTCCAAAAGCAGCCCGAGTTCCAAAATGTGGCATCTTGCATGTGGGAGAAATCTTGAATGCCACGGCATTTTTGCAGGAGAAGCCGATGGGGCAGGATTGCACAGGATGAGGGTGGTGGACATGAATGGTGGCCCTTTTCCATGGGAAACTAAATTCACCTGGCCATGTTCCTGGTGTCAGATTGTGGGAGACATTTGGCACTCCAGAAGCAGCCCGAGTTCCAAAATGTGGCATCTTGCATGTGGGAGAAATCTTGAATGCCATGGCATTTTTGCAGGCAGAAGACGATAGGGCAGGATTGGGCAGGATGAGGGTGGTGGACACGAACGGCGGCCCTTTTCCATGGGAAACTAAACTCACCTGGCCATGTTCCTGATGTCAGATTGTGGGAGACATTTGGCACTCCAAAAGCAGCCTGAGTTCCAAAATGTGGCATCTTGCATCTGGGAGAAATCTTGAATGCCACGGTATTTTTGCAGGCCGAAGCCGAGGTGGCTTAATGAGGGTGGTGGACATGAACAGTGGCCCTTTTCCATGGGAAACTAAACTCACCTGGCCATGTTCCTGATGTCAGATTGTGGGAGACATTTGGCACTCCAAAAGCAGCCCGAGTTCCAAAATGTGGCATCTTGCATCTGGGAGAAATCTTGAATGCCACGGCATTTTTGCAGCCAGAAGCTGATGGGGAAGGATTAGGGTGGTGGACACGAACGGCGGCCCTTTTCCATGGGAAACTAAACTCACCTGGCCATGTTCCTGATGTCAGATTGTGGGAGACATTTGGCACTCCAAAAGCAGCCCGAGTTCCAAAATGTGGCATCTTGCATCTGGGAGAAATCTTGAATGCCACGGTATTTTTGCAGGCCGAAGCCGAGGTGGCTGGATGAGGGTGGTGGACATGAACAGTGGCCCTTTTCCATGGGAAACTAAACTCACCTGGCCATGTTCCTGATGTCAGATTGTGGGAGACATTTGGCACTCCAAAAGCAGCCCGAGTTCCAAAATGTGGCATCTTGCATCTGGGAGAAATCTTGAATGCCACGGCATTTTTGCAGGCAGAAGCCGATGGGGCAGGATTGGGCAGGATGAGGGTGGTGGACACAAACGGTGGCCCTTTTCCATGGGAAACTAAACTCACCTGGCCATGTTCCTGATGTCAGATTGTGGGAGACATTTGGCACTCCAAAAGCAGCCCGAGTTCCAAAATGTGGCATCTTGCATGTGGGAGAAATCTTGAATGCCACAGCATTTTTGCAGGCCAAAGCCGAGGTGGCTGGATGAGGGTGGTGGACATGAACGGTGGCCCTTTTCCATGGGAAACTAAACTCACCTGGCCATGTTCCTGGTGTCAGATTGTGGGAGACCTTTGGCACTCCAAAAGCAGCCCGAGTTCCAAAATGTGGCATCTTGCATGTGGGAGAAATCTTGAATGCCACGGCATTTTTGCAGGCAAAAGCCAGTAGGGCAGGATTGGGCAGGATGAGGGTGGTGGACACGAACGGTGGCCCTTTTCCATGGGAAACTAAACTCATCTGGCCATGTTCCTGATGTCAGATTGTGGGAGACCTTTGGCACTCCAAAAGCAGCCTGAGTTCCAAAATGTGGCATCTTGCATCTGGGAGAAATCTTGAATGCCACGGCATTTTTGCAGGCAGAAGCCAATGGGGCAGGATTGCACAGGATGAGGGTGGTGGACATGAATGGTGGCCCTTTTCCATTAGAAACTAAACTCACCTGGCCATGTTCCTGATGTCAGATTGTGGGAGACATTTGGCACTCCAAAAGCAGCCTGAGTTCCAAAATGTGGCATCTTGCATCTGGGAGAAATCTTGAATGCCACGGCATTTCTGCAGGCAGAAGCCGATGGTGAAGGATTGCACAGGATGAGGGTGGTGGACATGAATGGTGGCCCTTTTCCATGGGAAACTAAACTCATCTGGCCATGTTCCTGGTGTCAGAATGTGGGAGACATTTGGCACTCCAAAAGCAGCCTGAGTTCCAAAGTGTGGCATCTTGCATCTGGGAGAAATCTTGAATGCCACGGCATTTTTGCAGCCAGAAGCTGATGGGGAAGGATTAGGGTGGTGGACACGAACGGCGGCCCTTTTCCATGGGAAACTAAACTCACCTGGCCATGTTCCTGGTGTCAGATTGTGGGAGACATTTGGCACTCCAAAAGCAGCCTGAGTTCCAAAATGTGGCATCTTGCATCTGTGAGAAATCTTGAATGCCACGGCATTTTTGCAGGCCGAAGCCAAGGTGGCTGGATGAGGGTGGTGGACATGAACAGTGGCCCTTTTCCATGGGAAACTAAACTCACCTGGCCATGTTCCTGATGTCAGATTGTGGGAGACATTTGGCACTCCAAAAGCAGCCCGAGTTCCAAAATGTGGCATCTTGCATCTGGGAGAAATCTTGAATGCCACAGCATTTTTGCAGGAGAAGCCGATGGGGCAGGATTGCACAGGATGAGGGTGGTGGACATGAATGGTGGCCCTTTTCCATGGGAAACTAAACTCACCTGGCCATGTTCCTGGTGTCAGATTGTGGGAGACATTTGGCACTCCAGAAGCAGCCCGAGTTCCAAAATGTGGCATCTTGCATCTGGGAGAAATCTTGAATGCCATGGCAGTATTGCAGGCAGAAGACGATAGGGCAGGATTGGGCAGGATGAGGGTGGTGGACACGAACGGTGGCCCTTTTCCATGGGAAACTAAACTCACCTGGCCATGTTCCTGATGTCAGATTGTGGGAGACATTTGGCACTCCAAAAGCAGCCCGAGTTCCAAAAGGTGGCATCTTGCATCTGGGAGAAATCTTGAATGCCACGGTATTTTTGCAGGCCGAAGCCGAGGTGGCTGGATGAGGGTGGTGGACATGAACAGTGGCCCTTTTCCATGGGAAACTAAACTCACCTGGCCATGTTCCTGATGTCAGATTGTGGGAGACATTTGGCACTCCAAAAGCAGCCCGAGTTCCAAAATGTGGCATCTTGCATCTGGGAGAAATCTTGAATGCCACGGCATTTTTGCAGGCAAAAGCTAGTAGGGCAGGATTGGGCAGGATGAGGGTGGTGGACACAAACGGAGGCCCTTTTCCATGGGAAACTAAACTCACCTGGCCATGTTCCTGATGTCAGATTGCATCTTGCATCTGGGAGAAATCTTGAATGCCACAGCATTTTTGCAGGGCCAAAGCCGAGGTGGCTGGATGAGGGTGGTGGACATGAACGGTGGCCCTTTTTCCATGGGAAACTAAACTCACCTGGCCATGTTCCTGGTGTCAGATTGTGGGAGACCTTTGGCACTCCAAAAGCAGCCCGAGTTCCAAAATGTGGCATCTTGCATGTGGGAGAAATCTTGAATGCCACGGCATTTTTGCAGGCAAAAGCCAGTAGGGCAGGATTGGGCAGGATGAGGGTGGTGGACACGAACGGTGGCCCTTTTCCATGGGAAACTAAACTCATCTGGCCATGTTCCTGATGTCAGATTGTGGGAGACCTTTGGCACTCCAAAAGCAGCCTGAGTTCCAAAATGTGGCATCTTGCATCTGGGAGAAAATCTTGAATGCCACGGCATTTTTGCAGGCAGAAGCCAATGGGGCAGGATTGCCACAGGATGAGGGTGGTGGTGGACATGAATGGTGGCCCTTTTTCCATTAGAAACTAAACTCACCTGGCCATGTTCCTGATGTCAGATTGTGGGAGACATTTGGCACTCCAAAAGCAGCCCGAGTTCCAAAATGTGGCATCTTGCATCTGGGAGAAATCTTGAATGCCACGGCATTTTTGCAGGCAGAAGCCGATGGTGAAGGATTGCACAGGATGAGGGTGGTGGACATGAATGGTGGCCCTTTTCCATGGGAAACTAAACTCACCTGGCTATGTTCCTGATGTCAGATTGTGGGAGACATTTGGCACTCCAAAAGCAGCCCGAGTTCCGAAAATGTGGCATCTTGCATCTGGGAGAAATCTTGAATGCCACGGCATTTTTTGCAGCCCATAAGCTGATGGGGAAGGATTAGGGTGGGTGGACATGAACGGCGGCCCTTTTCCATGGGAAAACTAAACTCACCTGGCCATGTTCCTGATGTCAGATTGTGTGGAGACATTTGGCACTCCAAAAGCAGCCTGAGTTCCAAAATGTGGCATCTTGCATCTGGGAGAAATCTTGAATGCCACGGCATTTTTGCAGGCCGAAGCCGAGGTGGCTGGATGAGGGTGGTGGACACGAACGGTGGCCCTTTTCCATGGGAAACTAAACTCACCTGGCCATGTTCCTGATGTCAGATTGTGGGAGACATTTGGCACTCCAAAAGCAGCCCGAGTTCTAAAATGTGGCATCTTGCATCTGGGAGAAATCTTGAATGCCACGGCATTTTTGCAGGCAGAAGCCGATGGTGAAGGATTGCACAGGATGAGGGTGGTGGACATGAATGGTGGCCCCTTTTCCATGGGAAACTAAACTCACCTGGCTATGTTCCTGATGTCAGATTGTGGGAGGACATTTGGCACTCCAAAAGCAGCCTGAGTTCCAAAATGTGGCATCTTGCATCTGGGAGAAATCTTGAATGCCACAGCATATTTGCAGGCAGAAGCCGAGGTGGCTGGATGAGGGTGGTGGACATGAACGGTGGCCCTTTTCCATGGGAAACTAAACTCATCTGGCCATGTTCCTGGTGTCAGAATGTGGGAGACATTTGGCACTCCAAAAGCAGCCTGAGTTCCAAAGTGTGGCATCTTGCATCTGGGAGAAATCTTGAATGCCACGGCATTTTTGCAGCCAGAAGCTGATGGGGAAGGATTAGGGTGGTGGACACGAACGGCGGCCCCTTTTCCATGGGGAAACTAAACTCACCTGGCCATGTTCCTGATGTCAGATTGTGGGAGACATTTGGCACTCCAAAAGCAGCCTGAGTTCCAAAATGTGGCATCTTGCATGTGGGAGAAAATCTTGAATGCCACGGCATTTTTGCAGGCCGAAGCCGAGGTGGCTGGATGAGGGTGGTGGACACGAACGGTGGGCCCTTTTCCATGGGAAACTAAACTCAACTGGCCATGTTCCTGGTGTCAGATTGTGGGAGACATTTGGCACTCCAAAAGCAGCCCGAGTTCCAAAATGTGGCATCTTGCATCTGGGAGAAATCTTGAATGCCACGGCATTTTTTGCAGGCAGAAGACGATAGGGCAGGATTGGGCAGGATGAGGGTGGTGGACACGAACGGTGGCCCTTTTCCATGGGGAAACTAAACTCACCTGGCCATGTTCCTGATGTCAGATTGTGGGAGACATTTGGCACTCCAAAAGCAGCCCGAGTTCCAAAATGTGGCATCTTGCATCTGGGAGAAATCTTGAATGCCACGGCATTTTTGCAGGCAGAAGCCGATGGTGAAGGATTGCACAGGATGAGGGTGGTGGACATGAATGGTGGCCCTTTTCCATGGGAAACTAAACTCACCTGGCTATGTTCCTGATGTCAGATTGTGGGAGACATTTGGCACTCCAAAAGCAGCCCGAGTTCCAAAATGTGGCATCTTGCATCTGGGAGAAATCTTGAATGCCACGGCATTTTTGCAGCCATAAGCTGATGGGGAAGGATTAGGGTGGTGGACATGAACGGCGGCCCTTTTCCATGGGAAACTAAACTCACCTGGCCATGTTCCTGATGTCAGATTGTGGGAGACATTTGGCACTCCAAAAAGCAGCCTGAGTTCCAAAATGTTGGCATCTTGCATCTGGGAGAAATCTTGAATGCCACGGCATTTTTGCAGGCCGAAGCCGAGGTGGCTGGATGAGGGTGGTGGACACGAACGGTGGCCCCTTTTCCATGGGAAACTAAACTCACCTGGCCATGTTCCTGATGTCAGATTGTGGGAGACATTTGGCACTCCAAAAGCAGCCCGAGTTCTAAAATGTGGCATCTTGCATCTGGGAGAAATCTTGAATGCCACGGCATTTTTGCAGGCAGAAGCCGATGGTGAAGGATTGCACAGGATGAGGGTGGTGGACATGAATGGTGGCCCTTTTCCATGGGAAAACTAAACTCACCTGGCTATGTTCCTGATGTCAGATTGTGGGAGACATTTGGCACTCCAAAAGCAGCCTGAGTTCCAAAATGTGGCATCTTGCATCTGGGAGAAATCTTGAATGCCACAGCATATTTGCAGGCAGAAGCCGAGGTGGCTGGATGAGGGTGGTGGGACATGAACGGTGGCCCTTTTCCATGGGAAACTAAACTCATCTGGCCATGTTCCTGGTGTCAGAATGTGGGAGACATTTGGCACTCCAAAAGCAGCCTGAGTTCCAAAGTGTGGCATCTTGCATCTGGGAGAAATCTTGAATGCCACGGCATTTTTTGCAGCCAGAAGCTGATGGGGAAGGATTAGGGTGGTGGACACGAACGGCGGCCCTTTTCCATGGGAAACTAAACTCACCTGGCCATGTTCCTGATGTCAGATTGTGGGAGACATTTGGCACTCCAAAAGCAGCCTGAGTTCCAAAATGTGGCATCTTGCATGTGGGAGAAATCTTGAATGCCACGGCATTTTTGCAGGCCGAAGCCGAGGTGGCTGGATGAGGGTGGTGGACACGAACGGTGGCCCTTTTCCATGGGAAACTAAACTCAACTGGCCATGTTCCTGGTGTCAGATTGTGGGAGACATTTGGCACTCCAAAAGCAGCCCGAGTTCCAAAATGTGGCATCTTGCATCTGGGAGAAATCTTGAATGCCACGGCATTTTTGCAGGCAGAAGACGATAGGGCAGGATTGGGCAGGATGAGGGTGGTGGACACGAACGGTGGCCCTTTTCCATGGGAAACTAAACTCACCTGGCCATGTTCCTGATGTCAGATTGTGGGAGACATTTGGCACTCCAAAAGCAGCCCGAGTTCCAAAAATGTGGCATCTTGCATCTGGGAGAAATCTTGAATGCCACGGTATTTTTGCAGGCCGAAGCCGAGGTGGCTGGATGAGGGTGGTGGACATGAACAGTGGCCCTTTTCCATGGGAAACTAAACTCACCTGGCCATTTTCCTGATGTCAGATTGTGGGAGACATTTTGCGCACTCCCAAAAGCAGCCCGAGTTCCAAAATGTTGGCATCTTGCATCTGGGAGAAATCTTGAATGCCACGGCATTTTTGCAGGCAAAAGCCAGTAGGGCAGGATTGGGCAGGATGAGGGTGGTGGACACGAACGGTGGCCCTTTTTCATGGGAAACTAAACTCATCTGGCCATGTTCCTGATGTCAGATTGTGGGAGACCTTTGGCACTCCAAAAGCAGCCTGAGTTCCAAAATGTGGCATCTTGCATCTGGGAGAAATCTTGAATGCCACGGCATTTTTGCAGGCAGAAGCCAATGGGGCAGGATTGCACAGGATGAGGGTGGTGGACATGAATGGTGGCCCTTTTCCATTAGAAACTAAACTCACCTGGCTATGTTCCTGATGTCAGATTGTGGGAGACATTTGGCACTCCAAAAGCAGCCTGAGTTCCAAAATGTGGCATCTTGCATCTGGGAGAAATCTTGAATGCCACGGCATTTTTGCAGCCAGAAGCTGATGGGGAAGGATTAGGGTGGTGGACACGAACGGCGGCCCTTTTCCATGGGAAACTAAACTCACCTGGCCATGTTCCTGATGTCAGATTGTGGGAGACATTTGGCACTCCAAAAGCAGCCTGAGTTCCAAAATGTGGCATCTTGCATCTGGGAGAAATCTTGAATGCCACGGTATTTTTGCAGGCCGAAGCCGAGGTGGCTGGATGAGGGTGGTGGACATGAACAGTGGCCCTTTTTCCATGGGAAACTAAACTCACCTGGCCATGTTCCTGATGTCAGATTGTGGGAGACATTTGGCACTCCAAAAGCAGCTTGAGTTCCAAAATGTGGCATCTTGCATCTGGGAGAAATCTTGAATGCCACGGCATTTTTTGCAGGCAAAAGCTAGTAGGGCAGGATTGGGCAGGATGAGGGTGGTGGACACAAACGGTGGCCCATTTCCATGGGAAACTAAACTCACCTGGCCATGTTCCTGATGTCAGATTGTGGGAGACATTTGGCACTCCAAAAGCAGCCCGAGTTCCAAAATGTGGCATCTTGCATGTGGGAGAAATCTTGAATGCCACAGCATTTTTGCAGGCCAAAGCCGAGGTGGCTGGATGAGGGGTGGTGGACATGAACGGTGGCCCTTTTCCATGGGAAACTAAACTCACCTGGCCATGTTCCTGGTGTCAGATTGTGGGAGACCTTTGGCACTCCAAAAGCAGCCCGAGTTCCAAAATGTGGCATCTTGCATGTGGGAGAAATCTTGAATGCCACGGCATTTTTGCAGGCAAAATCCAGTAGGGCAGGATTGGGCAGGATGAGGGTGGTGGACACGAACGGTGGCCCTTTTCCATGGGAAACTAAACTCATCTGGCCATGTTCCTGATGTCAGATTGTGGGAGACCTTTGGCACTCCAAAAGCAGCCTGAGTTCCAAAATGTGGCATCTTGCATCTGGGAGAAATCTTGAATGCCACGGCATTTTTGCAGGCAGAAGCCAATGGGGGCAGGATTGCACAGGATGAGGGTGGTGGACATGAATGGTGGCCCCTTTTCCATTAGAAACTAAACTCACCTGGCCATGTTCCTGATGTCAGATTGTGGGAGACATTTGGCACTCCAAAAGCAGCCTGAGTTCCAAAATGTGGCATCTTGCATCTGGGAGAAATCTTGAATGCCACGGCATTTCTGCAGGCAGAAGCCGATGGTGAAGGATTGCACAGGATGAGGGTGGTGGACATGAATGGTGGCCCTTTTCCATGGGAAACTAAACTCATCTGGCCATGTTCCTGGTGTCAGAATGTGGGAGACATTTGGCACTCCAAAAGCAGCCTGAGTTCCAAAGTGTGGCATCTTGCATCTGGGAGAAATCTTGAATGCCACGGCATTTTTGCAGCCAGAAGCTGATAGGGAAGGATTAGGGTGGTGGACACGAACGGCGGCCCTTTTCCATGGGAAACTAAACTCACCTGGCCATGTTCCTGGTGTCAGATTGTGGGAGACATTTGGCACTCCAAAAGCAGCCTGAGTTCCAAAATGTGGCATCTTGCATCTGTGAGAAATCTTGAATGCCACGGCATTTTTGCAGGCCGAAGCCGAGGTGGCTGGATGAGGGTGGTGGACACGAACGGTGGCCCTTTTCCATGGGAAACTAAACTCACCTGGCCATGTTCCTGATGTCAGATTGTGGGAGACATTTGGCACTCCAAAAGCAGCCCGAGTTCCAAAATGTGGCATCTTGCATCTGGGAGAAATCTTGAATGCCACGGCATTTTTGCAGGAGAAGCCGATGGGGCAGGATTGCACAGGATGAGGGTGGTGGACATGAATGGTGGCCCTTTTCCATGGGAAACTAAACTCACCTGGCCATGTTCCTGATGTCAGATTGTGGGAGACATTTGGCACTCCAAAAGCAGCCTGAGTTCCAAAATGTGGCATCTTGCATCTGGGGAGAAATCTTGAATGCCACGGCATTTTTGCAGCCAGAAGCTGATGGGGAAGGATTAGGGTGGTGGACACGAATGGTGGCCCTTTTCCATGGGAAACTAAACTCACCTGGCCATGTTCCTGATGTCAGATTGTGGGAGACATTTGGCACTCCAAAAGCAGCCCGAGTTCCAAAATGTGGCATCTTGCATCTGGGAGAAATCTTGAATGCCACGGCATTTTTGCAGGCAGAAGCCGATGGTGAAGGATTGCACAGGATGAGGTTGGTGGACATGAATGGTGGCCCTTTTCCATGGGAAACTAAACTCACCTGGCTATGTTCCTGATGTCAGATTGTGGGAGACATTTGGCACTCCAAAAGCAGCCTGAGTTCCAAAATGTGGCATCTTGCATCTGGGAGAAATCTTGAATGCCACAGAATATTTGCAGGCCGAAGCCGAGGTGGCTGGATGAGGGTGGGTGGACATGAACAGTGGCCCTTTTCCATGGGAAACTAAACTCACCTGGCCATGTTCCTGATGTCAGATTGTGGGAGACATTTGGCACTCCAAAAGCAGCCCGAGTTCCAAAATGTGGCATCTTGCATCTGGGAGAAATCTTGAATGCCACAGCATTTTTGCAGGAGAAGCCGATGGGGCAGGATTGCACAGGATGAGGGTGGTGGACATGAATGGTGGCCCTTTTCCATGGGAAACTAAACTCACCTGGCCATGTTCCTGGTGTCAGATTGTGGGAGACATTTGGCACTCCAGAAGCAGCCCGAGTTCCAAAATGTGGCATCTTGCATCTGGGAGAAATCTTGAATGCCATGGCAGTATTGCAGGCAGAAGACGATAGGGCAGGATTGGGCAGGATGAGGGTGGTGGACACGAACGGTGGCCCTTTTCCATGGGAAACTAAACTCACCTGGCCATGTTCCTGATGTCAGATTGTGGGAGACATTTGGCACTCCAAAAGCAGCCCGAGTTCCAAAATGTGGCATCTTGCATCTGGGAGAAATCTTGAATGCCACGGTATTTTTGCAGGCCGAAGCCGAGGTGGCTGGATGAGGGTGGTGGACATGAACAGTGGCCCTTTTCCATGGGAAACTAAACTCACCTGGCCATGTTCCTGATGTCAGATTGTGGGAGACATTTGGCACTCCAAAAGCAGCCCGAGTTCCAAAATGTGGCATCTTGCATCTGGGAGAAATCTTGAATGCCACGGCATTTTTGCAGGCAAAAGCTAGTAGGGCAGGATTGGGCAGGATGAGGGTGGTGGACACAAACGGAGGCCCCTTTTCCATGGGAAACTAAACTCACCTGGCCATGTTCCTGATGTCAGATTGTGGGAGACATTTGGCACTCCAAAAGCAGCCCGAGTTCCAAAATGTGGCATCTTGCATCTGGGAGAAATCTTGAATGCCACAGCATTTTTGCAGGCCAAAGCCGAGGTGGCTGGATGAGGGTGGTGGACATGAACGGTGGCCCTTTTCCATGGGAAACTAAACTCACCTGGCCATGTTCCTGGTGTCAGATTGTGGGAGACCTTTGGCACTCCAAAAGCAGCCCGAGTTCCAAAATGTGGCATCTTGCATGTGGGAGAAATCTTGAATGCCACGGCATTTTTGCAGGCAAAAGCCAGTAGGGCAGGATTGGGCAGGATGAGGGTGGTGGACACGAACGGTGGCCCTTTTCCATGGGAAACTAAACTCATCTGGCCATGTTCCTGATGTCAGATTGTGGGAGACCTTTGGCACTCCAAAAGCAGCCTGAGTTCCAAAATGTGGCATCTTGCATCTGGGAGAAATCTTGAATGCCACGGCATTTTTGCAGGCAGAAGCCAATGGGGCAGGATTGCACAGGATGAGGGTGGTGGACATGAATGGTGGCCCTTTTCCATTAGAAACTAAACTCACCTGGCCATGTTCCTGATGTCAGATTGTGGGAGACATTTGGCACTCCAAAAGCAGCCCGAGTTCCAAAATGTGGCATCTTGCATCTGGGAGAAATCTTGAATGCCACGGCATTTTTGCAGGCAGAAGCCGATGGTGAAGGATTGCACAGGATGAGTGGTGGTGGACATGAATGGTGGCCCTTTTCCAATGGGAAACTAAACTCACCTGGCTATGTTCCTGATGTCAGATTGTGGGGAGACATTTGGCACTCCAAAAGCAGCCCGAGTTCCAAAATGTGGCATCTTGCATCTGGGAGAAATCTTGAATGCCACGGCATTTTTGCAGCCATAAGCTGATGGGGAAGGATTAGGGTGGTGGACATGAACGGCGGCCCTTTTCCATGGGAAACTAAACTCACCTGGCCATGTTCCTGATGTCAGATTGTGGGAGACATTTGGCACTCCAAAAGCAGCCTGAGTTCCAAAATGTGGCATCTTGCATCTGGGAGAAATCTTGAATGCCACGGCATTTTTGCAGGCCGAAGCCGAGGTGGCTGGATGAGGGTGGTGGACACGAACGGTGGCCCTTTTCCATGGGAAACTAAACTCACCTGGCCATGTTCCTGATGTCAGATTGTGGGAGACATTTGGCACTCCAAAAGCAGCCCGAGTTCTAAAATGTGGCATCTTGCATCTGGGAGAAATCTTGAATGCCACGGCATTTTTGCAGGCAGAAGCCGATGGTGAAGGATTGCACAGGATGAGGGTGGTGGACATGAATGGTGGCCCTTTTCCATGGGAAACTAAACTCACCTGGCTATGTTCCTGATGTCAGATTGTGGGAGACATTTGGCACTCCAAAAGCAGCCTGAGTTCCAAAATGTGGCATCTTGCATCTGGGAGAAATCTTGAATGCCACAGCATATTTGCAGGCAGAAGCCGAGGTGGCTGGTATGAGGGTGGTGGACATGAACGGTGGCCCTTTTCCATGGGAAACTAAACTCATCTGGCCATGTTCCTGGTGTCAGAATGTGGGAGACATTTGGCACTCCCAAAAGCAGCCTGAGTTCCAAAGTGTGGCATCTTGCATCTGGGAGAAATCTTGAATGCCACGGCATTTTTGCAGCCAGAAGCTGATGGGGAAGGATTAGGGTGGTGGACAACGAACGGCGGCCCTTTTCCATGGGAAACTAAACTCACCTGGCCATGTTCCTGATGTCAGATTGTGGGAGACATTTGGCACTCCAAAAGCAGCCTGAGTTCCAAAATGTGGCATCTTGCATGTGGGAGAAATCTTGAATGCCACGGCATTTTTGCAGGCCGAAGCCGAGGTGGCTGGATGAGGGTGGTGGACACGAACGGTGGCCCTTTTCCATGGGAAACTAAACTCAACTGGCCATGTTCCTGGTGTCAGATTGTGGGAGACATTTGGCACTCCAAAAGCAGCCCGAGTTCCAAAATGTGGCATCTTGCATGTGGGAGAAATCTTGAATGCCACGGCATTTTTGCAGGCAGAAGACGATAGGGCAGGATTGGGCAGGATGAGGGTGGTGGACACGAACGGTGGCCCTTTTCCATGGGAAACTAAACTCACCTGGCCATGTTCCTGATGTCAGATTGTGGGAGACATTTGGCACTCCAAAAGCAGCCCGAGTTCCAAAATGTGGCATCTTGCATCTGGGAGAAATCTTGAATGCCACGGTATTTTTGCAGGCCGAAGCCGAGGTGGCTGGATGAGGGTGGTGGACATGAACAGTGGCCCTTTTCCATGGGAAACTAAACTCACCTGGCCATTTTCCTGATGTCAGATTGTGGGAGACATTTGGCACTCCAAAAGCAGCCCGAGTTCCAAAATGTGGCATCTTGCATCTGGGAGAAATCTTGAATGCCACGGCATTTTTGCAGGCAAAAGCCAGTAGGGCAGGATTGGGCAGGATGAGGGTGGTGGACACGAACGGTGGCCCTTTTTCATGGGAAACTAAACTCATCTGGCCATGTTCCTGATGTCAGATTGTGGGAGACCTTTGGCACTCCAAAAGCAGCCTGAGTTCCAAAATGTGGCATCTTGCATCTGGGAGAAATCTTGAATGCCACGGCATTTTTGCAGGCAGAAGCCAATGGGGCAGGATTGCACAGGATGAGGGTGGTGGACATGAATGGTGGCCCTTTTCCATTAGAAACTAAACTCACCTGGCTATGTTCCTGATGTCAGATTGTGGGAGACATTTGGCACTCCAAAAGCAGCCTGAGTTCCAAAATGTGGCATCTTGCATCTGGGAGAAATCTGAATGCCACGGCATTTTTGCAGCCAGAAGCTGATGGGGAAGGATTAGGGTGGTGGACACGAACGGCGGCCCTTTTCCATGGAAACTAAACTCACCTGGCCATGTTCCTGATGTCAGATTGTGGGAGACATTTGGCACTCCAAAAGCAGCCTGAGTTCCAAAATGTGGCATCTTGCATCTGGGAGAAAATCTGAATGCCACGGTATTTTTGCAGGCCGAAGCCGAGGTGGCTGGATGAGGGTGGTGGACATGAACAGTGGCCCTTTTCCATGGGAAACTAAACTCACCTGGCCATGTTCCTGATGTCAGATTGTGGGAGACATTTGGCACTCCAAAAGCAGCTTGAGTTCCAAAATGTGGCATCTTGCATCTGGGAGAAATCTTGAATGCCACGGCATTTTTGCAGGCAAAAGCTAGTAGGGCAGGATTGGGCAGGATGAGGGTGGTGGACACAAACGGTGGCCCATTTCCATGGGAAACTAAACTCACCTGGCCATGTTCCTGATGTCAGATTGTGGGAGACCTTTGGCACTCCAAAAGCAGCCCGAGTTCCAAAATGTGGCATCTTGCATCTGGGAGAAATCTTGAATGCCACGGCATTTTTGCAGGCAGAATCCGATGCTGAAGGATTGCACAGGATGAGGGTGGTGGACATGAATGGTGGCCCTTTTCCATGGAAACTAAACTCACCTGGCTATGTTCCTGATGTCAGATTGTGGGAGACATTTGGCACTCCAAAAGCAGCCCGAGTTCCAAAATGTGGCATCTTGCATCTGGGAGAAATCTTGAATGCCACGGCATTTTTGCAGCCATAAGCTGATGGGGAAGGATTAGGGTGGTGGACATGAACGGCGGCCCTTTTCCATGGGAAACTAAACTCACCTGGCCATGTTCCTGATGTCAGATTGTGGGAGACATTTGGCACTCCAAAAGCAGCCTGAGTTCCAAAATGTGGCATCTTGCATCTGGGAGAAATCTTGAATGCCACGGCATTTTTGCAGGCCGAAGCCGAGGTGGCTGGATGAGGGTGGTGGACACGAACGGTGGCCCTTTTCCATGGGAAACTAAACTCACCTGGCCATGTTCCTGGTGTCAGATTGTGGGAGACATTTGGCACTCCAAAAGCAGCCCGAGTTCCAAAATGTGGCATCTTGCATCTGGGAGAAATCTTGAATGCCAAGGCATTTTTGCAGGCAAAAGCCAGTAGGGCAGGATTGGGCAGGATGAGGGTGGTGGACACGAACGGTGGCCCTTTTCCATGGGAAACTAAACTCACCTGGCCATGTTCCTGATGTCAGATTGTGGGAGACATTTGGCACTCCAAAAGCAGCCCGAGTTCTAAAATGTGGCATCTTGCATCTGGGAGAAATCTTGAATGCCACGGCATTTTTGCAGGCAGAAGCCGATGGTGAAGGATTGCACAGGATGAGGGTGGTGGACATGAATGGTGGCCCTTTTCCATGGGAAACTAAACTCACCTGGCTATGTTCCTGATGTCAGATTGTGGGAGACATTTGGCACTCCAAAAGCAGCCTGAGTTCCAAAATGTGGCATCTTGCATCTGGGAGAAATCTTGAATGCCACAGCATATTTGCAGGCAGAAGCCGAGGTGGCTGGATGAGGGTGGTGGACATGAACGGTGGCCCTTTTCCATGGGAAACTAAACTCATCTGGCCATGTTCCTGGTGTCAGAATGTGGGAGACATTTGGCACTCCAAAAGCAGCCTGAGTTCCAAAGTGTGGCATCTTGCATCTGGGAGAAATCTTGAATGCCACGGCATTTTTGCAGCCAGAAGCTGATGGGGAAGGATTAGGGTGGTGGACACGAACGGCGGCCCTTTTCCATGGGAAACTAAACTCACCTGGCCATGTTCCTGATGTCAGATTGTGGGAGACATTTGGCACTCCAAAAGCAGCCTGAGTTCCAAAATGTGGCATCTTGCATGTGGGAGAAATCTTGAATGCCACGGCATTTTTGCAGGCAGAAGCCGAGGTGGCTGGATGAGGGTGGTGGACACGAACGGTGGCCCTTTTCCATGGGAAACTAAACTCAACTGGCCATGTTCCTGGTGTCAGATTGTGGGAGACATTTGGCACTCCAAAAGCAGCCCGAGTTCCAAAATGTGGCATCTTGCATCTGGGAGAAATCTTGAATGCCACGGCATTTTTGCAGGCAGAAGACGATAGGGCAGGATTGGGCAGGATGAGGGTGGTGGACACGAACGGTGGCCCTTTTCCATGGGAAACTAAACTCACCTGGCCATGTTCCTGATGTCAGATTGTGGAGACATTTGGCACTCCAAAAGCAGCCTGAGTTCCAAAATGTGGCATCTTGCATCTGGGAGAAATCTTGAATGCCACGGCATTTTTGCAGGAGAAGCCAATGGGGCAGGATTGCACAGGATGAGGGTGGTGGACATGAATGGTGGCCCTTTTCCATGGGAAACTAAACTCACCTGGCCATGTTCCTGGTGTCAGATTGTGGGGAGACATTTGGCACTCCAAAAGCAGCCTGAGTTCCAAAATGTGGCATCTTGCATCTGGGAGAAATCTTGAATGCCACAGCATATTTGCAGGCCGAAGCCGAGGTGGCTGGATGAGGGTGGTGGACATGAACGGTGGCCCTTTTCCATGGGAAACTAAACTCATCTGGCCATGTTCCTGATGTCAGAATGTGGGAGACATTTGCACTCCAAAAGCAGCCTGAGTTCCAAAGTGTGGCATCTTGCATCTGGGAGAAATCTTGAATGCCACGGCATTTTTGCAGCCAGAAGCTGATGGGGAAGGATTATGGTGGGTGGACACGAACGGTGGCCCTTTTCCATGGGAAACTAAACTCAACTGGCCATGTTCCTGGTGTCAGATTGTGGGAGACATTTGGCACTCCAAAAGCAGCCTGAGTTCCAAAATGTGGCATCTTGCATGTGGGAGAAATCTTGAATGCCACGGCATTTCTGCAGGCAGAAGCCGAGGTGGCTGGATGAGGGGTGGTGGACACGAACGGTGGCCCTTTTCCATGGGAAACTAAACTCACCTGGCCATGTTCCTGATGTCAGATTGTGGGAGACATTTGGCACTCCAAAAGCAGCCCGAGTTCCAAAATGTGGCATCTTGCATCTGGGAGAAATCTTGAATGCCACGGCATTTTTGCAGGCAGAAGCCGATGGGGCAGGATTGCACAGGATGAGGTGGTGGACATGAATGGTGGCCCTTTTCCATGGGAAACTAAACTCACCTGGCCATGTTCCTGATGTCAGATTGTGGGAGACATTTGGCACTCCAAAAGCAGCCCGAGTTCCAAAATGTGGCATCTTGCTTCTGGGAGAAATCTTGAATGCCACGGTATTTTTGCAGGCCGAAGCCGAGGTGGCTGGATGAGGGTGGTGGACATGAACAGTGGCCCTTTTCCATGGGAAACTAAACTCACCTGGCCATTTTCCTGATGTCAGATTGTGGGAGACATTTGGCACTCCAAAAGCAGCCCGAGTTCCAAAATGTGGCATCTTGCATCTGGGAGAAATCTTGAATGCCACGGCATTTTTGCAGGCAAAAGCCAGTAGGGCAGGATTGGGCAGGATGAGGGTGGTGGACACGAACGGTGGCCCTTTTTCATGGGAAACTAAACTCATCTGGCCATGTTCCTGATGTCAGATTGTGGGAGACCTTTGGCACTCCAAAAGCAGCCTGAGTTCCAAAATGTGGCATCTTGCATCTGGGAGAAATCTTGAATGCCACGGCATTTTTGCAGGCAGAAGCCAATGGGGCAGGATTGCACAGGATGAGGGTGGTGGACATGAATGATGGCCCTTTTCCATTAGAAACTAAACTCACCTGGCTATGTTCCTGATGTCAGATTGTGGGAGACATTTGGCACTCCAAAAGCAGCCTGAGTTCCAAAATGTGGCATCTTGCATCTGGGAGAAATCTTGAATGCCACAGCATATTTGCAGGCCGAAGCCGAGGTGGCTGGATGAGGGTGGTGGACATGAATGGTGGCCCTTTTCCATGGGAAACTAAACTCATCTAACCATGTTCCTGGTGTCAGAATGTGGGAGACATTTGGCACTCCAAAAGCAGCCTGAGTTCCAAAGTGTGGCATCTTGCATCTGGGAGAAATCTTGAATGCCACAGCATTTTTGCAGCCAGAAGCTGATGGGGAAGGATTAGGGTGGTGGACACGAACGGCGGCCCTTTTCCATGGGAAACTAAACTCACCTGGCCATGTTCCTGATGTCAGATTGTGGGAGACATTTGGCACTCCAAAAGCAGCCTGAGTTCCAAAATGTGGCATCTTGCATCTGGGAGAAATCTTGAATGCCACGGCATTTTTGCAGGCCGAAGCCGAGGTGGCTGGATGAGGGTGGTGGACATGAACAGTGGCCCTTTTCCATGGGAAACTAAACTCACCTGGCCATGTTCCTGATGTCAGATTGTGGGAGACATTTGGCACTCCAAAAGCAGCTTGAGTTCCAAAATGTGGCATCTTGCATCTGGGAGAAATCTTGAATGCCACGGCATTTTTGCAGGCAAAAGCTAGTAGGGCAGGATTGGGCAGGATGAGGGTGGTGGACACAAACGGTGGCCCATTTCCATGGGAAACTAAACTCACCTGGCCATGTTCCTGATGTCAGATTGTGGGAGACCTTTGGCACTCCAAAAGCAGCCCGAGTTCCAAAATGTGGCATCTTGCATCTGGGAGAAATCTTGAATGCCACGGCATTTTTGCAGGCAGAAGCCGATGGTGAAGGATTGCACAGGATGAGGGTGGTGGACATGAATGGTGGCCCTTTTCCATGGGAAACTAAACTCACCTGGCTATGTTCCTGATGTCAGATTGTGGGAGACATTTGGCACTCCAAAAGCAGCCCGAGTTCCAAAATGTGGCATCTTGCATCTGGGAGAAATCTTGAATGCCACGGCATTTTTGCAGCCATAAGCTGATGGGGAAGGATGAGGGTGGTGGACATGAACGGCGGCCCTTTTCCATGGGAAACTAAACTCACCTGGCCATGTTCCTGATGTCAGATTGTGGGAGACATTTGGCACTCCAAAAGCAGCCTGAGTTCCAAAATGTGGCATCTTGCATCTGGGAGAAATCTTGAATGCCACGGCATTTTTGCAGGCCGAAGCCGAGGTGGCTGGATGAGGGTGGTGGACACGAACGGTGGCCCTTTTCCATGGGAAACTAAACTCACCTGGCCATGTTCCTGGTGTCAGATTGTGGGAGACATTTGGCACTCCAAAAGCAGCCCGAGTTCCAAAATGTGGCATCTTGCATCTGGGAGAAATCTTGAATGCCACGGCATTTTTGCAGGCAAAAGCCAGTAGGGCAGGATTGGGCAGGATGAGGGTGGTGGACACGAACGGTGGCCCTTTTCCATGGGAAACTAAACTCACCTGGCCATGTTCCTGATGTCAGATTGTGGGAGACATTTGGCACTCCAAAAGCAGCCCGAGTTCTAAAATGTGGCATCTTGCATCTGGGAGAAATCTTGAATGCCACGGCATTTTTGCAGGCAGAAGCCGATGGTGAAGGATGCACAGGATGAGGGTGGTGGACATGAATGGTGGCCCTTTTCCATGGGAAACTAAACTCACCTGGCTATGTTCCTGATGTCAGATTGTGGGAGACATTTGGCACTCCAAAAGCAGCCTGAGTTCCAAAATGTGGCATCTTGCATCTGGGAGAAATCTTGAATGCCACAGCATATTTGCAGGCAGAAGCCGAGGTGGCTGGATGAGGGTGGTGGACATGAACGGTGGCCCTTTTCCATGGAAACTAAACTCATCTTGCCATGTTCCTGGTGTCAGAATGTGGGAGACATTTGGCACTCCAAAAGCAGCCTGAGTTCCAAAGTGTGGCATCTTGCATCTGGGAGAAATCTTGAATGCCACGGCATTTTTGCAGCCAGAAGCTGATGGGGAAGGATTAGGGTGGTGGACACGAACGGCGGCCCTTTTCCATGGGAAACTAAACTCACCTGGCCATGTTCCTGATGTCAGATTGTGGGAGACATTTGGCACTCCAAAAGCAGCCTGAGTTCCAAAATGTGGCATCTTGCATGTGGGAGAAATCTTGAATGCCACGGCATTTTGCAGGCAGAAGCCGAGGTGGCTGGATGAGGGTGGTGGACACGAACGGTGGCCCTTTTCCATGGGAAACTAAACTCAACTGGCCATGTTCATGGTGTCAGATTGTGGGAGACATTTGGCACTCCAAAAGCAGCCCGAGTTCCAAAATGTGGCATCTTGCATCTGGGAGAAATCTTGAATGCCACGGCATTTTTGCAGCCAGAAGCTGATGGGGAAGGATTATGGTGGTGGACACGAACGGTGGCCCTTTTCCATGGGAAACTAAACTCAACTGGCCATGTTCCTGGTGTCAGATTGTGGGAGACATTTGGCACTCCAAAAGCAGCCTGAGTTCCAAAATGTGGCATCTTGCATGTGGGAGAAATCTTGAATGCCACGGCATTTCTGCAGGCAGAAGCCGAGGTGGCTGGATGAGGGTGGTGGACACGAACGGTGGCCCTTTTCCATGGGAAACTAAACTCACCTGGCCATGTTCCTGATGTCAGATTGTGGGAGACATTTGGCACTCCAAAAGCAGCCCGAGTTCCAAAATGTGGCATCTTGCATCTGGGAGAAATCTTGAATGCCACGGCATTTTTGAGGGAGAAGCCGATGGGGCAGGATTGCACAGGATGAGGGTGGTGGACATGAATGGTGGCCCTTTTCCATGGGAAACTAAACTCACCTGGCCATGTTCCTGATGTCAGATTGTGGGAGACATTTGGCACTCCAAAAGCAGCCCGAGTTCCAAAATGTGGCATCTTGCTTCTGGGAGAAATCTTGAATGCCACGGTATTTTTGCAGGCCGAAGCCGAGGTGGCTGGATGAGGGTGGTGGACATGAACAGTGGCCCTTTTCCATGGGAAACTAAACTCACCTGGCCATTTTCCTGATGTCAGATTGTGGGAGACATTTGGCACTCCAAAAGCAGCCCGAGTTCCAAAATGTGGCATCTTGCATCTGGGAGAAATCTTGAATGCCACGGCATTTTTGCAGGCAAAAGCCAGTAGGGCAGGATTGGGCAGGATGAGGGTGGTGGACACGAACGGTGGCCCTTTTTCATGGGAAACTAAACTCATCTGGCCATGTTCCTGATGTCAGATTGTGGGAGACCTTTGGCACTCCAAAAGCAGCCTGAGTTCCAAAATGTGGCATCTTGCATCTGGGAGAAATCTTGAATGCCACGGCATTTTTGCAGGCAGAAGCCAATGGGGCAGGATTGCACAGGATGAGGGTGGTGGACATGAATGGTGGCCCTTTTCCATTAGAAACTAAACTCACCTGGCTATGTTCCTGATGTCAGATTGTGGGAGACATTTGGCACTCCAAAAGCAGCCTGAGTTCCAAATGTGGCATCTTGCATCTGGGAGAAATCTTGAATGCCACAGCATATTTGCAGGCCGAAGCCGAGGTGGCTGGATGAGGGTGGTGGACATGAATGGTGGCCCTTTTCCATGGGAAACTAAACTCATCTGGCCATGTTCCTGGTGTCAGAATGTGGGAGACATTTGGCACTCCAAAAGCAGCCTGAGTTCCAAAGTGTGGCATCTTGCATCTGGGAGAAATCTTGAATGCCACGGCATTTTTGCAGCCAGAAGCTGATGGGGAAGGATTAGGGTGGTGGACACGAACGGCGGCCCTTTTCATGGGAAACTAAACTCACCTGGCCATGTTCCTGATGTCAGATTGTGGGAGACATTTGGCACTCCAAAAGCAGCCTGAGTTCCAAAATGTGGCATCTTGCATCTGGGAGAATCTTGAATGCCACGGCATTTTTGCAGGCCGAAGCCGAGGTGGCTGGATGAGGGTGGTGGACATGAACAGTGGCCCTTTTCCATGGGAAACTAAACTCACCTGGCCATGTTCCTGATGTCAGATTGTGGGAGACATTTGGCACTCCAAAAGCAGCTTGAGTTCCAAAATGTGGCATCTTGCATCTGGGAGAAATCTTGAATGCCACGGCATTTTTGCAGGCAAAAGCTAGTAGGGCAGGATTGGGCAGGATGAGGGTGGTGGACACAAACGGTGGCCCATTTCCATGGGAAACTAAACTCACCTGGCCATGTTCCTGATGTCAGATTGTGGGAGACATTTGGCACTCCAAAAGCAGCCCGAGTTCCAAAATGTGGCATCTTGCATCTGGGAGAAATCTTGAATGCCACGGCATTTTTGCAGGCAGAAGCCGATGGTGAAGGATTGCACAGGATGAGGGTGGTGGACATGAATGGTGGCCCTTTTCCATGGGAAACTAAACTCACCTGGCTATGTTCCTGATGTCAGATTGTGGGAGACATTTGGCACTCCAAAAGCGTTCCAAAATGTGGCATCTTGCATCTGGGAGAAATCTTGAATGCCACAGCATATTTGCAGGCCGAAGCCGAGGTGGCTGGATGAGGGTGGTGGACATGAATGGTGGCCCTTTTCCATGGGAAACTAAACTCATCTGGCCATGTTCCTGGTGTCAGAATGTGGGAGACATTTGGCACTCCAAAAGCAGCCTGAGTTCCAAAGTGTGGCATCTTGCATCTGGGAGAAATCTTGAATGCCACGGCATTTTTGCAGCCAGAAGCTGATGGGGAAGGATTAGGGTGGTGGACACGAACGGCGGCCCTTTTCCATGGGAAACTAAACTCACCTGGCCATGTTCCTGATGTCAGATTGTGGGAGACATTTGGCACTCCAAAAGCAGCCTGAGTTCCAAAATGTGGCATCTTGCATCTGGGAGAAATCTTGAATGCCACGGTATTTTTGCAGGCCGAAGCCGAGGTGGCTGGATGAGGGTGGTGGACATGAACAGTGGCCCTTTTCCATGGGAAACTAAACTCACCTGGCCATTTTCCTGATGTCAGATTGTGGGAGACATTTGGCACTCCAAAAGCAGCCCGAGTTCCAAAATGTGGCATCTTGCATCTGGGAGAAATCTTGAATGCCACGGCATTTTTGCAGGCAAAAGCTAGTAGGGCAGGATTGGGCAGGATGAGGGTGGTGGACACGAACGGTGGCCCTTTTCCATGGGAAACTAAACTCATCTGGCCATGTTCCTGATGTCAGATTGTGGGAGACCTTTGGCACTCCAAAAGCAGCCTGAGTTCCAAAATGTGGCATCTTGCATCTGGGAGAAATCTTGAATGCCACGGCATTTTTGCAGGCAGAAGCCAATGGGGCAGGATTGCACAGGATGAGGGTGGTGGACATGAATGGTGGCCCTTTTCCATTAGAAACTAAACTCACCTGGCCATGTTCCTGATGTCAGATTGTGGGAGACATTTGGCACTCCAAAAGCAGCCCGAGTTCCAAAATGTGGCATCTTGCATCTGGGAGAAATCTTGAATGCCACGGCATTTTTGCAGGCAGAAGCCGATGGGGCAGGATTGCACAGGATGAGGGTGGTGGACATGAATGGTGGCCCTTTTCCATGGGAAACTAAACTCACCTGGCTATGTTCCTGATGTCAGATTGTGGGAGACATTTGGCACTCCAAAAGCAGCCTGAGTTCCAAAATGTGGCATCTTGCATCTGGGAGAAATCTTGAATGCCACAGCATATTTGCAGGCCGAAGCCGAGGTGGCTGGATGAGGGTGGTGGACATGAACGGTGGCCCTTTTCCATGGGAAACTAAACTCATCTGGCCATGTTCCTGGTGTCAGAATGTGGGAGACATTTGGCACTCCAAAAGCAGCCTGAGTTCCAAACTGTGGCATCTTGCATCTGGGAGAAATCTTGAATGCCACGGCATTTTTGCAGCCAGAAGCTGATGGGGAAGGATTAGGGTGGTGGACACGAACGGCGGCCCTTTTCCATGGGAAACTAAACTCACCTGGCCATGTTCCTGATGTCAGATTGTGGGAGACATTTGGCACTCCAAAAGCAGCCTGAGTTCCAAAATGTGGCATCTTGCATGTGGGAGAAATCTTGAATGCCACGGCATTTTTGCAGGCCGAAGCCGAGGTGACTGGGGTGAGGGTGGTGGACACGAACGGTGGCCCTTTTCCATGGGAAACTAAACTCACCTGGCCATGTTCCTGATGTCAGATTGTGGGAGACATTTGGCACTCCAAAAGCAGCCCGAGTTCCAAAATGTGGCATCTTGCATCTGGGAGAAATCTTGAATGCCACGGGCATTTTTGCAGGCAAAAGCCAGTAGGGCAGGATTGGGCAGGATGAGGGTGGTGGACATGAATGGTGGCCCTTTTCCATTAGAAACTAAACTCACCTGGCCATGTTCCTGATGTCAGATTGTGGGAGACATTTGGCACTCCAAAAGCAGCCCGAGTTCCAAAATGTGGCATCTTGCATCTGGGAGAAATCTTGAATGCCACGGAATTTTTGCAGGCAGAAGCCGATGGTGAAGGATTGCACAGGATGAGGGTGGTGGACATGAATGGTGGCCCTTTTCCACGGGAAACTAAACTCACCTGGCTATGTTCCTGATGTCAGATTGTGGGAGACATTTGGCACTCCAAAAGCAGCATGAGTTCCAAAATGTGGCATCTTGCATCTGGGAGAAATCTTGAATGCCACAGCATATTTGCAGGCCGAAGCCGAGGTGGCTGGATGAGGGTGGTGGACATGAACGGTGGCCCTTTTCCATGGGAAACTAAACTCATCTGGCCATGTTCCTGGTGTCAGATTGTGGGAGACATTTGGCACTCCAAAAGCAGCCTGAGTTCCAAAGTGTGGCATCTTGCATCTGGGAGAAATCTTGAATGCCACGGCATTTTTGCAGCCAGAAGCTGATGGGGAAGGATTAGGGTGGTGGACACGAACGGCGGCCCTTTTCCATGGGAAACTAAACTCACCTGGCCATGTTCCTGATGTCAGATTGTGGGAGACATTTGGCACTCCAAAAGCAGCCTGAGTTCCAAAATGTGGCATCTTGCATCTGGGAGAAATCTTGAATGCCACGGCATTTTTGCAGGCCGAAGCCGAGGGTGGCTGGATGAGGGTGGTGGACACGAACGGTGGCCCTTTTCCATGGGAAACTAAACTCACCTGGCCATGTTCCTGATGTCAGATTGTGGGAGACATTTGGCACTCCAAAAGCAGCCCGAGTTCCAAAATGTGGCATCTTGCATCTGGGAGAAATCTTGAATGCCACGGCATTTTTGCAGGAGAAGCCGATGGGGCAGGATTGCACAGGATGAGGGTGTGGTGGACATGAATGGTGGCACTTTTCCATGGGAAACTAAACTCACCTGGCCATGTTCCTGGTGTCAGATTGTGGGAGACATTTGGCACTCCAAAAGCAGCCCGAGTTCCAAAATGTGGCATCTTGCATCTGGGAGAAATCTTGAATGCCACGGCATTTTTGCAGGCAGAAGCCGATGGGGCAGGACTGGGCAGGATGAGGGTGGTGGACACGAACGGTGGCCCTTTTCCATGGGAAACTAAACTCAATGTCAGATTGTGGGAGACCTTTGGCACTCCAAAAGCAGCCTGAGTTCCAAAATGTGGCATCTTGCATCTGGGAGAAATCTTGAATGCCACGGCATTTTTGCAGGCAGAAGCCAATGGGGCAGGATTGCACAGGATGAGGGTGGTGGACACGAACGGTGGCCCTTTTCCATGGGAAACTAAACTCACCTGGCCATGTTCCTGATGTCAGATTGTGGGAGACATTTGGCACTCCAAAAGCAGCCCGAGTTCCAAAATGTGGCATCTTGCATCTGGGAGAAATCTTGAATGCCACGGCATTTTTGCAGGCAGAAGCCGATGGTGAAGGATTTGCACAGGATGATGGTGGTGGACATGAATGGTGGCCCTTTTCCATGGGAAACTAAACTCACCTGGCTATGTTCCTGATGTCAGATTGTGGGAGACATTTGGCACTCCAAAAGCAGCCTGAGTTCCAAAATGTGGCATCTTGCATCTGGGAGAAATCTTGAATGCCACAGCATATTTGCAGGCCGAAGCCGAGGTGGCTGGATGAGGGTGGTGGACATGAATGGTGGCCCTTTTCCATGGGAAACTAAACTCATCTGGCCAATGTTCCTGGTGTCAGAATGTGGGAGACATTTGGCACTCCAAAAGCAGCCTGAGTTCCAAAGTGTGGCATCTTGCATCTGGGAGAAATCTTGAATGCCACGGCATTTTTGCAGCCAGAAGCTGATGGGGAAGGATTATGGTGGTGGACACGAACGGCGGCCCTTTTCCATGGGAAACTAAACTCACCTGGCCATGTTCCTGATGTCAGATTGTGGGAGACATTTGGCACTCCAAAAGCAGCCTGAGTTCCAAAATGTGGCATCTTGCATCTGGGAGAAATCTTGAATGCCACGGCATTTTTGCAGCCAGAAGCTGATGGGGAAGGATTAGGGTGGTGGACACGAACGGCGGGCCCTTTTCCATGGGAAACTAAACTCATCTGGCCATGTTCCTGGTGTCAGATTGTGGGAGACATTTGGCACTCCAAAAGCAGCCTGAGTTCCAAAGTGTGGCATCTTGCATCTGGGAGAAATCTTGAATGCCACGGCATTTTTGCAGCCAGAAGCTGATGGGGAAGGATTAGGGTGGTGGACACGAACGGCGGCCCTTTTCCATGGGAAACTAAACTCACCTGGCCATGTTCCTGATGTCAGATTGTGGGAGACATTTGGCACTCCAAAAGCAGCCTGAGTTCCAAAATGTGGCATCTTGCATCTGGGAGAAATCTTGAATGCCACGGCATTTTTGCAGGCCGAAGCCGAGGTGGCTGGATGAGGGTGGTGGACACGAACGGTGGCCCTTTTCCATGGGAAACTAAACTCACCTGGCCATGTTCCTGATGTCAGATTGTGGGAGACATTTGGCACTCCAAAAGCAAGCCCGAGTTCCAAAATGTGGCATCTTGCATCTGGGAGAAATCTTGAATGCCACGGCATTTTTGCAGGAGAAGCCGATGGGGCAGGATTGCACAGGATGAGGGTGGTGGACATGAATGGTGGCACTTTTCCATGGGAAACTAAACTCACCTGGCCATGTTCCTGGTGTCAGATTGTGGGAGACATTTTGGCACTCCAAAAGCAGCCCGAGTTCCAAAATGTGGCATCTTGCATCTGGAGAGAAATCTTGAATGCCACGGCATTTTTGCAGGCAGAAGCCGATGGGGCAGGACTGGGCAGGATGAGGGTGGTGGACACGAACGGTGGCCCTTTTCCATGGGAAACTAAACTCACCTGGCCATGTTCCTGATGTCAGATTGTGGGAGACCTTTGGCACTCCAAAAGCAGCCTGAGTTCCAAAATGTGGCATCTTGCATCTGGGAGAAATCTTGAATGCCACGGCATTTTTGCAGGCAGAAGCCAATGGGGCAGGATTGCACAGGATGAGGGTGGTGGACACGAACGGTGGCCCTTTTCCATGGGAAACTAAACTCACCTGGCCATGTTCCTGATGTCAGATTGTGGGAGACATTTGGCACTCCAAAGCAGCAGCCCGAGTTCCAAAATGTGGCATCTTGCATCTGGGAGAAATCTTGAATGCCACGGCATTTTTGCAGGCAGAAGCCGATGGTGAAGGATTGCACAGGATGATGGTGGTGGACATGAATGGTGGCCCTTTTCCATGGGAAACTAAACTCACCTGGCTATGTTCCTGATGTCAGATTGTGGGAGACATTTGGCACTCCAAAAGCAGCCTGAGTTCCAAAATGTGGCATCTTGCATCTGGGAGAAATCTTGAATGCCACAGCATATTTGCAGGCCGAAGCCGAGGTGGCTGGATGAGGGTGGTGGACATGAATGGTGGCCCTTTTCCATGGGAAACTAAACTCATCTGGCCATGTTCCTGGTGGTCAGAATGTGGGGAGACATTTGGCACTCCAAAAGCAGCCTGAGTTCCAAAGTGTGGCATCTTGCATCTGGGAGAAATCTTGAATGCCACGGCATTTTTGCAGCCAGAAGCTGATGGGGAAGGATTATGGTGGTGGACACGAACGGCGGCCCTTTTCCATGGGAAACTAAACTCACCTGGCCATGTTCCTGATGTCAGATTGATGTGGAGACATTTGGCACTCCAAAAGCAGCCTGAGTTCCAAAATGTGGCATCTTGCATCTGGGAGAAATCTTGAATGCCACGGTATTTTTGCAGGCCGAAGCCGATGGTGGCTGGATGAGGGTGGTGGACATGAACAGTGGCCCTTTTCCATGGGAAACTAAACTCACCTGGCCATGTTCCTGGTGTCAGATTGTGGGAGACCTTTGGCACTCCAAAAGCAGCCCGAGTTCCAAAATGTGGCATCTTGCATCTGGGAGAAATCTTGAATGCCACGGCATTTTTGCAGGCAAAAGCAGTAGGGCAGGATTGGGCAGGATGAGGGTGGTGGACACGAACGGTGGCCCTTTTCCATGGGAAACTAAACTCATCTGGCCATGTTCCTGATGTCAGATTGGTGGGAGACCTTTGGCACTCCAAAAGCAGCCTGAGTTCCAAAATGGGGCATCTTGCATCTGGGAGAAATCTTGAATGCCACGGCAATTTTTGCAGGCAGAAGCCAATGGGGCAGGATTGCACAGGATGAGGGTGGTGGACATGAATGGTGGCCCTTTTCCATTAGAAACTAAACTCACCTGGCCATGTTCCTGATGTCAGATTGTGGGAGACATTTGGCACTCCAAAAGCAGCCGAGTTCCAAAATGTGGCATCTTGCATCTGGGGAGAAATCTTGAATGCCACGGCATTTTTGCAGGCAGAAGCCGATGGTGAAGGATTGCACAGGATGAGGGTGGTGGACATGAATGGTGGCCCTTTTCCATGGGAAACTAAACTCACCTGGCTATGTTCCTGATGTCAGATTGTGGGAGACATTTGGCACTCCAAAAGCAGCCCGAGTTCCAAAATGTGGCATCTTGCATCTGGGAGAAATCTTGAATGCCACGGCATTTTTGCAGCCAGAAGCTGATGGGGAAGGATGAGGGTGGTGGACACGAACGGTGGCCCTTTTCCATGGGAAACTAAACTCATCTGGCCATGTTCCTGATGTCAGATTGTGGGAGACATTTGGCACTCCAAAAGCAGCCCGAGTTCCAAAATGTGGCATCTTGCATCTGGCGAGAAATCTTGAATGCCACGGCATTTTTGCAGGCAAAAGCCAGTAGGGCAGGATTGGCAGGATGAGGGTGGTGGACACGAACGGTGGCCCTTTTCCATGGGAAACTAAACTCATCTGGCCATGTTCCTGATGTCAGATTGTGGGAGACTTTGGCACTCCAAAAGCAGCCTGAGTTCCAAAATGTGGCATCTTGCATCTGGGAGAAATCTTGAATGCCACGGCATTTTTGCAGGCAGAAGCCAATGGGGCAGGATTGCACAGGATGAGGGTGGTGGACATGAATGGTGGCCCTTTTCCATGGGAAACTAAACTCACCTGGCCATGTTCCTGGTGTCAGATTGTGGGAGACATTTGGCACTCCAAAAGCAGCCCGAGTTCCAAAATGTGGCATCTTGCATCTGGGGAGAAATCTTGAATGCCACGGTATTTTTGCAGGCCGAAGCCGAGGTGGCTGGATGAGGGTGGTGGACATGAACAGTGGCCCTTTTCCAATGGGAAACTAAACTCACCTGGCCATGTTCCTGATGTCAGATTTTGTGGGAGACATTTTGGCACTCCAAAAGCAGCCTGAGTTCCAAAATGTGGCATCTTGCATCTGGGGAGAAATCTTGAATGCCACGGCATTTTTGCAGGCAGAAGCCGATGGGGCAGGATTGGGCAGGATGAGGGTGGTGGACACAAACGGTGGCCCTTTTCCATGGGAAACTAAACTCACCTGGCCATGTTCCTGGTGTCAGATTGTGGGAGACATTTGGCACTCCAGAAGCAGCCCGAGTTCCAAAATGTGGCATCTTGCATGTGGAGAGAAATCTTGAAAGCCATGGAATTTTTGCAGGCAGAAGACTATAGGGCAGGATTGGGCAGAGATGAGGGTGGTGGACACGAACGGTGGCCCTTTTCCATGGGAAACTAAACTCACCTGGCCATGTTCCTGATGTCAGATTGTGGGAGACATTTGGCACTCCAAAAGCAGCCTGAGTTCCAAAATGTGGCATCTTGCATCTGGGAGAAATCTTGAATGTCACGGTATTTTTTGCAGGTCCGAAGCCGAGGTGGCTGGATGAGGGTGGTGGACATGAACAGTGGCCCTTTTCCATGGGAAACTAAACTCACCTGGCCATGTTCCTGATGTCAGATTGTGGGAGACATTTGGCACTCCAAAAGCAGCCCGAGTTCCAAAATGTGGCATCTTGCATCTGGGAGAAATCTTGAATGCCACGGCATTTTTGCAGGCAAAAGCCAGTAGGGCAGGATTAGGGCAGGATGAGGGTGGTGGACACGAACGGTGGCCCTTTTCCATGGGAAACTAAACTCATCTGGCCATGTTCCTGATGTCAGATTGTGGGAGACCTTTGGCACTCCAAAAGCAGCCTGAGTTCCAAAATGTGGCATCTTGCATCTGGGAGAAAATCTTGAATGCCACGGCATTTTTGCAGGCAGAAGCCAATGGGGCAGGATTGCACAGGATGAGGGTGGTGGACATGAATGGTGGCCCTTTTCCATTAGAAACTAAACTCACCTGGCCATGTTCCTGATGTCAGATTGTGGGAGACATTTGGCACTCCAAAAGCAGCCCGAGTTCCAAAATGTGGCATCTTGCATCTGGGAGAAATCTTGAATGCCACGGCACTTTTTGCAGGCAGAAGCCGATGGTGAAGGATTGCACAGGATGAGGGTGGTGGACATGAATGGTGGCCCTTTTCCATGGGGAAACTAAACTCACCTGGCTATGTTCCTGATGTCAGATTGTGGGGAGACATTTGGCACTCCAAAAGCAGCCTGAGTTCCAAAATGTGGCATCTTGCATCTGGGGAGAAATCTTGAATGCCACAGCATATTTGCAGGCCGAAGCCGAGGTGGCTGGATGAGGGTGGTGGACATGAATGGTGGCCCTTTTCCATGGGAAACTAAACTCATCTGGCCATGTTCCTGGTGTCAGAATGTGGGAGACATTTGGCACTCCAAAAGCAGCCTGAGTTCCAAAGTGTGGCATCTTGCATCTGGGAGAAATCTTGAATGCCACGGCATTTTTGCAGCCAGAAGCTGATGGGGAAGGATGAGGGTGGTGGACACGAACGGCGGCCCTTTTCCATGGGAAACTAAACTCACCTGGCCATGTTCCTGATGTCAGATTGTGGGAGACATTTGGCACTCCAAAAGCAGCCTGAGTTCCAAAATGTGGCATCTTGCATCTGGGAGAGAAATCTTGAATGCCACGGCATTTTTGCAGGCCGAAGCCGAGGTGGCTGGATGAGGGTGGTGGACACGAACGGTGGCCCTTTTCCATGGGAAACTAAACTCACCTGGCCATGTTCCTGATGTCAGATTGTGGGAGACATTTGGCACTCCAAAAGCAGCCCGAGTTCCAAAATGTGGCATCTTGCATCTGGGAGAAATCTTGAATGCCACGGCATTTTTGCAGGAGAAGCCGATGGGGCAGGATTGCACAGGATGAGGGTGGTGGACATGAATGGTGGCACTTTTCCATGGGAAACTAAACTCACCTGGCCATGTTCCTGGTGTCAGATTGTGGGAGACATTTGGCACTCCAAAAGCAGCCCGAGTTCCAAAATGTGGCATCTTGCATCTGGGAGAAATCTTGAATGCCACGGCATTTTTGCAGGCAGAAGCCGATGGGGCAGGACTGGGCAGGATGAGGGTGGTGGACACGAACGGTGGCCCTTTTTCCATGGGAAACTAAACTCACCTGGCCATGTTCCTGATGTCAGATTGTGGGAGACCTTTGGCACTCCAAAAGCAGCCTGAGTTCCAAAATGTGGCATCTTGCATCTGGAGAGAAATCTTGAATGCCACGGCATTTTTGCAGGCAAGAAGCCAATGGGGCAGGATTGCACAGGATGAGGGTGGTGGACACGAACGGTGGCCCTTTTCCATGGGAAACTAAACTCACCTGGCCATGTTCCTGATGTCAGATTGTGGGAGACATTTGGCACTCCAAAAGCAGCCCGAGTTCCAAAATGTGGCATCTTGCATCTGGGAGAAATCTTGAATGCCACGGCATTTTTGCAGGCAGAAGCCGATGGTGAAGGATTGCACAGGATGATGGTGGTGGACATGAATGGTGGCCCTTTTCCATGGGAAACTAAACTCACCTGGCTATGTTCCTGATGTCAGATTGTGGGGAGTCATTTGGCACTCCAAAAGCAGCCTGAGTTCCAAAATGTGGCATCTTGCATCTGGGAGAAATCTTGAATGCCACAGCATATTTGCAGGCCGAAGCCGAGGTGGCTGGATGAGCGGTGGTGGACATGAATGGTGGCCCTTTTCCATGGGAAACTAAACTCATCTGGCCATGTTCCTGGTGTCAGAATGTGGGAGACATTTGGCACTCCAAAAGCAGCCTGAGTTCCAAAGTGTGGCATCTTGCATCTGGGAGAAATCTTGAATGCCACGGCATTTTTGCAGCCAGAAGCTGATGGGTGAAGGATTTAGGGTGGTGGACACGAACGGCGGCCCTTTTCCATGGGAAACTAAACTCACCTGGCCATGTTCCTGATGTCAGATTGTGGGAGACATTTGGCACTCCAAAAGCAGCCTGAGTTCCAAAATGTGGCATCTTGCATGTGGGAGAAATCTTGAATGCCACGGCATTTTTGCAGGCCGAAGCCGAGGTGGCTGGGAAGAGGGTGGTGGACACGAACGGTGGCCCTTTTCCATGGGAAACTAAACTCACCTGGCCATGTTCCTGATGTCAGATTGTGGGAGACATTTGGCACTCCAAAAGCAGCCCGAGTTCCAAAATGTGGCATCTTGCATCTGGGAGAAATCTTGAATGCCACGGCATTTTTGCAGGCAGAAGCCGATGGGGCAGGATTGGGCAGGATGAGGGTGGTGGACACAAACGGTGGCCCTTTTCCATGGGAAACTAAACTCACCTGGCCATGTTCCTGGTGTCAGATTGTGGGAGACATTTGGCACTCCAGAAGCAGCCCGAGTTCCAAAATGTGGGCATCTTGCATGTGGGAGAAATCTTGAATGCCATGGCATTTTTGCAGGCAGAAGACTATAGGGCAGGATTGGGCAGGATGAGGGTGGTGGACACGAACGGTGGCCCTTTTCCATGGGAAAACTAAACTCACCTGGCCATGTTCCCTTGCTTGATGTCAGATTGTGGGAGACATTTGGCACTCCAAAAGCAGCCTGAGTTCCAAAATGTGGCATCTTGCATCTGGGAGAAATCTTGAATGTCACGGTTATTTTTGCAGGCCGAAGCCGAGGTGGCTGGAATTGAGGGTGGTGGACATGAACAGTGGCCCTTTTCCATGGGAAACTAAACTCACCTGGCCATGTTCCTGATGTCAGATTGTGGGAGACATTTGGCACTCCAAAAGCAGCCCGAGTTCCAAAATGTGGCATCTTGCATCTGGGAGAAATCTTGAATGCCACGGCATTTTTGCAGGCAAAAGCCAGTAGGGCAGGATTGGGCAGGATGAGGGTGGTGGACACGAACGGTGGCCCTTTTCCATGGGAAACTAAACTCATCTGGCCATGTTCCTGATGTCAGATTGTGGGAGACCTTTGGCACTCCAAAAGCAGCCTGAGTTCCAAAATGTGGCATCTTGCATCTGGGGAGAAATCTTGAATGCCACGGCATTTTTGCAGGCAGAAGCCAATGGGGCAGGATTGCACAGGATGAGGGTGGTGGACATGAATGGTGGCCCTTTTCCATGGGAAACTAAACTCACCTGGCCATGTTCCTGATGTCAGATTGTGGGAGACATTTGGCACTCCAAAAGCAGCCCGAGTTCCAAAATGTGGCATCTTGCATCTGGGAGAAATCTTGAATGCCACGGCATTTTTGCAGGCAGAAGCCGATGGTGAAGGATTGCACAGGATGAGGGTGGTGGACATGAATGGTGGCCCTTTTCCATGGGAAACTAAACTCATCTGGCCATGTTCCTGGTGTCAGAATGTGGGAGACATTTGGCACTCCAAAAGCAGCCTGAGTTCCAAAGTGTGGCATCTTGCATCTGGGAGAAATCTTGAATGCCACAGCATTTTTGCAGCCAGAAGCTGATGGGGAAGGATTAGGGTGGTGGACACGAACGGCGGCCCTTTTCCATGGGAAACTAAACTCATCTGGCCATGTTCCTGGTGTCAGAATGTGGGAGACATTTGGCACTCCAAAAGCAGCCTGAGTTCCAAAGTGTGGCATCTTGCATCTGGGAGAAATCTTGAATGCCACGGCATTTTTGCAGCCAGAAGCTGATGGGGAAGGATTAGGGTGGTGGACACGAACGGCGGCCCTTTTCCATGGGAAACTAAACTCACCTGGCCATGTTCCTGATGTCAGATTGTGGGAGACATTTGGCACTCCAAAAGCAGCCTGAGTTCCAAAATGTGGCATCTTGCATCTGGGAGAAATCTTGAATGCCACGGTATTTTTGCAGGCCGAAGCCGAGGTGGCTGGATGAGGGTGGTGGACATGAACAGTGGCCCTTTTCCATGGGAAACTAAACTCACCTGGCCATGTTCCTGGTGTCAGATTGTGGGAGACATTTGGCACTCCAAAAGCAGCCCGAGTTCCAAAATGTGGCATCTTGCATCTGGGAGAAATCTTGAATGCCACGGTATTTTTGCAGGCCGAAGCCGAGGTGGCTGGATGAGGGTGGTGGACATAAACAGTCGCCCTTTTCCATGGGAAACTAAACTCACCTGGCCATGTTCCTGATGTCAGATTGTGGGAGACATTTGGCACTCCAAAAGCAGCCCGAGTTCCAAAATGTGGCATCTTGCATCTGGGAGAAATCTTGAATGCCACGGCATTTTTGCAGGCAAAAGCCAGTAGGGCAGGATTGGGCAGGATGAGGGTGGTGGACACGAACGGTGGCCCTTTTCCATGGGAAACTAAACTCACCTGGCCATGTTCCTGATGTCAGATTGTGGGAGACATTTGGCACTCCAAAAGCAGCCCGAGTTCCAAAATGTGGCATCTTGCATCTGGGAGAAATCTTGAATGCCACGGCATTTTTGCAGGCAGAAGCCGATGGGGCAGGATTGGGCAGGATGAGGGTGGTGGACACGAACGGTGGCCCTTTTCCATGGGAAACTAAACTCACCTGGCCATGTTCCTGATGTCAGATTGTGGGAGACATTTGGCACTCCAAAAGCAGCCCGAGTTCCAAAATGTGGCATCTTGCATCTGGGAGAAATCTTGAATGGCACAGCATATTTGCAGCCCGAAGCCGAGGTGGCAGGATGAGGGTGGTGGACACGAACGGTGGCCCTTTTCCATGGGAAACTAAACTCATCTGGCCATGTTCATGATGTCAGAATGTGGGAGACATTTGGCACTCCAAAAGCAGCCTGAGTTCCAAAGTGTGGCATCTTGCATCTGGGAGAAATCTTGAATGCCACGGCATTTTTGCAGCCAGAAGCTGATGGGGAAGGATTAGGGTGGTGGACACGAACGGTGGCCCTTTTCCATGGGAAACTAAACTCACCTGGCCATGTTCCTGGTGTCAGATTGTGGGAGACATTTGGCACTCCAAAAGCAGCCTGAGTTCCAAAATGTGGCATCTTGCATCTGGGAGAAATTGTTGCTATGGTTTTCGGACGGCACAGGAATAACAACATGACTCTCCATGATGGTAAAGATGAGAGCCAACTTTATTCTTCTACATTCTACTTTTATAGAGTAGTTCGGTACAAAGAACATGATTGGTTATTCAGCGTCTACACTCTTTAGTAAACATTTCTTTCCAGTAAACACGTTGGAAAAACACCACCTGCAGATAGTTTCTCACTTCCCAAGGTTTGTTTGAATTCCTCCTTTAGATTTCTCAGGCTAACATGAGAAAGTTGCTCGTCTGCCTTTCACACAGACACTAGCAGAGCCTGAAGCCTAAATTCAGACCAATGTCAGGCCCACATCTCCCCCTTTTAGTTTTTGCTGAGGGCGACGTCTGTGTCTGTGTCCTCTCCTGCAGGGCCCTTGCAAGAGAAAAAGACAAACATGACACCAGAAGTCCCTTTAGTAATCAACCAATCACTAAATAGAACTTTCATTGGGCACCAACTTAAATGGTCAGGGAAGTTCTGTGGCATTTGGTGTTGACCCTTCATAACCATGTCCATGCACCAGCGTCAAGCTTAGCTATTTACTAATTCTAATACAGAAAAGCCAAAACATCATTAGCCTGCTCAAAAATGGCAGTCTAATTTGTCAAGATTCATCACTCTAGGAATCATCCTTTCAGATAACAAGGGCTTTTTCTGCCTTTTAGCAAAGGACAGTGGTCCTTGCATTACACCTGCAACCGCAAACTGATTTAATTTTCCAATTATTTGGACAACCTGAGTTGACCCTTTTTTTTTTTTTTTTTTTTTTTTTTTTTTTTTTTTTTAAATGCAAAAATGCATGTGATGTTTGAAAGGGCAGAGACCCATTGCAGGATGTGCAGTATTGGACCATCGTTCACTCAATTGGCCCATGATATCTGTAGGATGTCACCTAGAAAGAAAAAAAGAATAATAAAATTAATAAAAATATCAATAAAAAGATATCTGACTCCAAAAAAAATCTACATGATCCCAAAGACCAGAAAGGCAAAAACCACAAAGTGAAATAACAGCCCTTAATAACTACAAAACATACACCGAAGGCACGTGAAATATTACCTAAAATACAACTACATCTATGTAGGAAACTTAAATGAAACAACATCTACTATAAAATTAAAACACATGAAAAGGAAATGTCCATTGAGACAAGATGTTGATCCTTAGCATCACTGGATGTCTTCTTGAAGTCTGGAGCAGGGAGTGACTCGAGGATGATCGATGAAAACAGGACCATGCTGCTGACACAGGACTTCTGTTGTCTCCATAACTTCCAACCACATGGTCATCTTTGCAGTCTATGTGACAGCCACTAAGGCTATGCAATGTCCCTTTTCACTCCTCAAAGGTGATGGGTAACACGACTGCTGAACCTGCTAATGATAAAACACAGGCACATCTTCTCCTTAAGTTAACAAACTTGTCAGGCTCCATTGTCTAAATTCAACATCCAGGTTTCAGAATTACTTTTTCTTCAGGTTCATAACATAAATGTTACATTGTTGCAAGTTATCTTTTTAATAATAATTTTGATCAGCCCAGAAACTGCAAAAGCTGAAGTGCTTCTTTACCAGTGAGATCCTGTTCATCCTTTCCGGGCAGGAATTCCAGGTTCACCTCAAAGATCAATTCAGCTATTATATTTAAAGGTCAAATTGTTGAGTCAAATAACTCATGTAATTTTTGCTAAAACATCTGGGCAAATAGGCAATTCCCATCCAGAGAGAGCCAAGGCATGGCCAGTGCCCAGCTCTAACTGCAGAGGAATCCCTTACACCAATTTTAAAAACAAGCTTCTTAACAATCTTATAATAAGAAACTAATATAATAATTGACACCTCCTAAATTTGTCAGGGTAGAGATGCTCTGAGCTCAGCAGGCTCTTGAGATGGTCTGTGACCAGGATTGGAACTGCATCCCAAACCGTCACGACAGAGGAGGCATTCTTACAAACTCAGATAACCTTGTCTGGAAATCTGAAAATATTTAGAAAATCATGAATGCAAAGCTAGCATAGACAGCTAGAAAACAAGGAAAAATTCTTGGCTGACACGTGTCTTACAGGCAATTATAGACAAATAGCAAAGTACATGAGAAGAAGAAGCAGAAGCAGCAGCAGTAGCAGCAGCCGGCTGTAGAACTGTAATAACTTTATCATATCTGTGAATTCACATCAAATATCTTAAAAACTGAGATAACACTTAAAACTCATAACTGATGGTTATACTGTAGAATTATTAATAATACTTGTGTTATCTGCGAAAGGCAACAAAGGTTGCTTATTTGTTTTTTGTATTTCTTGTCATATTTCTTCTATTATGAACAGGCATTTAAGGCTCCAATTCTGTTCACAGAGACGCCTTGAGAAGAAATGTTTTGAGGGAGGGGGGAAGGGATAAACCCAAACAAAAATCAACTGTCCCTCTAAAAGGAAAAGCTTCTGCTCACCTCAAAGGCGACGAAGCTATTTGGCCCTCCCTCAGTGGGGCTTTGGGGGCTCAAGGGCCCCAGGGCCGCCCCGCGGAGCTGGGGGAAATCCAAACAAACGTGGCCCCCATTTTTCTGTAAAGGAAAAAGCTTCTGCTCACCTCAAAGGCGACGAAGCTATTTGGCCCTGCCCTGAGTGGGGCTTTGGGGGCTCAATGGCCCCAGGGCCGCTCCGCAGAGCTGGGGGAAATCCAAACAAACGTGGCCCCCATTTCTCTGTAAAAAAATTCAAGCGAAGCAACTCCCACAGCATTATCCGCTGTCTAGAGGAACGGCAAGTTCCTCGTGCCCTATTCGCAGTCAGCCGCTTGGCCCGCAGGGAAGGAGTGGGGGAGCGAACCCCGCCGCTCATGGCGGGGGGAAGGGGGAAAAGGAGCGAGGAGACCGCTCCTCCGTTCCTATGACGACTTGCTGTGCAAATTCACGCGGGAAGGAAATGGAGGGGAAACGGAGAGGGGACAACGGAGCGGTGCTCAGCGGAGCTCAGCCCGCCGCCGCCCTGCCGCCGCCTGTCTCAAGCGGAGAGCCGGTGGCCCCCCTCACCGCCCTGGGGGGAAGGGGGGGGGGACGAAGAGGCAAAACTGCTCCAAGCCGCCCGTCTCAGCGGCACCGCGCGGGGAAGGGACCTGCGGGCCCCCCCCCGACCCGCGCGCCTGTGGGGAGGGGGGGAACCGAGTACGGAAAAACGAGAGAGAGAGAGATTTTGCAGCCGCTGCAGCGCCCTGGAGCAGGGCGGGAGAAAAACCGAGCGGGAGAGAGAGAAGGCAGGGAGATCGCATCCGTGCTGCCATGCCTCTGTCTCACCGCACCCCCACCCCGCACAAGGGAAAGAACAAAGTTAAAACACAGAGACACAAAGAAAGACAAGCCCTAAACTCACACAGGCAATCATAAAAACAAGCACAGGTAACGTTACAAGCATAAAACACTCATAAAGTGAACTTTTCGCCCTGAACACACAGAAGGATACAGAGGGATCAAAGGTTTTCGATCCCGGTCCCGTCCGCAGGCCAGATGTTGGGCCACGCCGACGAGGAAAGGATCGTTGTGTCACACTCTGGGTCGGAATCTGACCAGCTGTATCTTGGACGGGCTAGCATCTTTTAAAGTCACGGTACAGACTAGTCGCAGTGGATGATAGCGCAGGAACCACTGCCAGCCATCCGTGGTATGAAGAAAGGAGAAGGAAAAGCCAAGGAAGCGCCGTCTCTGCCGGCCGGGAGAGGCTTACAGACGCTCGCTTTGATCTCGGCCAGACAGAACCGAAAGAGGTCGGGGGAGTGCTGGGCAAGCTGTCGGCAGCGAAGAATTCCAGCTGCTCTTGTCAGGAAAGGCACAAGCTGTCCTCTCTCAGGAGAGGGGTTCCCCAGGTTTCCTGGAACCTCTGCCCGGCTGTCTTTTCTAGAAATTAAAGTCCAGCTGTGCTGGGTGCCGTCCGACCTGCTGTCTTTTGGCAGGATTTATCTTTTTCCATGGTCAGCAGGACCAGCATTCTTTAGAAAAAATGTGGAGATATTTCGCTTACCTCTCTGAGGAGGCAGGTAGAATTTTCAAGCTTTGCTGCATGAATCAGTCCCAGCTGCGCTGAACTTCTTCGAAACGTCAGGTCACCAGATGTTGCTATGGTTTTCGGACGGCACAGGAATAACAACATGACTCTCCATGATGGTAAAGATGAGAGCCAACTTTATTCTTCTACATTCTACTTTTATAGAGTAGTTCGGTACAAAGAACATGATTGGTTATTCAGCGTCTACACTCTTTAGTAAACATTTCTTTCCAGTAAACACGTTGGAAAAACACCACCTGCAGATAGTTTCTCACTTCCCAAGGTTTGTTTGAATTCCTCCTTTAGATTTCTCAGGCTAACATGAGAAAGTTGCTCGTCTGCCTTTCACACAGACACTAGCAGAGCCTGAAGCCTAAATTCAGACCAATGTCAGGCCCACAGAAATCTTGAATGCCACGGCATTTTTGCAGGCAGAAGCCGATGGGGCAGGATTGCACAGGATGAGGGTGGTGGACATGAATGGTGGCCCTTTTCCATGGGAAACTAAACTCACCTGGCCATGTTCCTGGTGTCAGATTGTGGGAGACATTTGGCACTCCAAAAGCAGCCCGAGATCCAAAATGTGGCATCTTGCATCTGGGAGAAATCTTGAATGCCACGGTAATTTTGCAGGCAGAAGCCGAGGTGGCTGGATGAGGGTGGTGGACATGAACAGTGGCCCTTTTCCATGGGAAACTAAACTCACCTGGCCATGTTCCTGATGTCAGATTGTGGGAGACATTTGGCACTCCAAAAGCAGCCTGAGTTCCAAAATGTGGCATCTTGCATCTTGGAGAAATCTTGAATGCCACGGCATTTTTCGAGGCAAAAGCTAGTAGGGCAGGATTGGGCATGATGAGGGTGGTGGACACGAACGGTGGCCCTTTTCCATGGGAAACTAAAATCACCTGGCTATGTTCCTGATGTCAGATTGTGGGAGACATTTGGCACTCCAGAAACAGCCCGAGTTCCAAAATGTGGCATCTTGCATCTGGGAGAAATCTTGAATGCCACGGCATTTTTGCAGGCCGAAGCCGATGGGGCAGGATTGCACAGGATGAAAGTGGTGGACATGAATGGTGGCCCTTTTCCATGGGAAACTAAACTCACCTGGCCATGTTCCTGGTGTCAGATTGTGGGAGACATTTGGCACTCCAAAAGCAGCCCGAGTTCCAAAATGTGGCATCTTGCATCTGGGAGAAATCTTGAATGCCACGGCATTTTTGCAGGCAGAAGCCGAAGTGGCCAGAGGAGAGTGGTGGACATGAACAGTGGCCCTTTTCCATGGGAAACTAAACTCACCTGGCCATGTTCCTGATGTCAGATTGTGGGAGACATTTGGCACTCCAAAAGCAGCCTGAGTTCCAAAATGTGGCATCTTGCATCTGGGAGAAATCTTGAATGCCACGGCATTTTTGCAGGCAGAAGCCGATAGGGCAGTATTGCGCAGGATGAGGGTGGTGGACACGAACAGTGGCCCTTTTCCATTAGAAACTAAACTCACCTGGCCATGTTCCTGGTGTCAGATTGTGGGAGACCTTTGGCACTCCAAAAGCAGCCTGAGTTCCAAAATGGGGCATCTTGCATCTAGGAGAAATCTTGAATGCCACGGCATTTCTGCAGGCAGAAGCCGATGGGGCAGGATTGCGCAGGATGAGGGTGGTGGACACGAACGGTGGCCCTTTTCCATGGGAAACTAAACTCACCTGGCCATGTCCCTGGTGTCAGATTGTGGGAGACATTTGGCACTCCAGAAGCAGCCCGAGTTCCAAAATGTGGCATCTTGCATCTGGGAGAAATCTGGAATGCCACGGCATTTTTGCAGGCCGAAGCCGAAGTGGCCGGATGAGGGTGGTGGACAAGAACTGTGGCCCTTTTCCATGGGAAACTAAACTCACCTGGCCATGTTCCTGATGTCAGATTGTGGGAGACATTTGGCACTCCCGAAACAGCCCGAGTTCCAAAATGTGGCATCTTGCATGTGGGAGAAATCTTGAATGCCACGGCATTTTTGCAGGCAGAAGACGATGGGGCAGGATTGGGCAGGATGAGGGTGGTGGACACGAACGGTGGCCCTTTTCTATGGGAAACTAAACTCACCTGGCCATGTTCCTGATGTCAGATTGTGGGAGACATTTGGCACTCCAAAAGCAGCCCGAGTTCCAAAATGTGGCATCTTGCATCTGGGAGAAATCTTGAATGCCACGGCATTTTTGCAGGCAGAAGCCGATGGGGCAGGATTGCACAGGATGAGGGTGGTGGACATGAATGGTGGCCCTTTTCCATGGGAAACTAAACTCACCTAGCCATGTTCCTGGTGTCAGATTGTGGGAGACATTTGGCACTCCAAAAGCAGCCCAAGTTCCAAAATGTGGCATCTTGCATCTGGGAGAAATCTTGAATGCCACGGTATTTTTGCAGGCCGAAGCCGAGGTGGCTGGATGAGGGTGGTGGACATGAACAGTGGCCCTTTTCCATGGGAAACTAAACTCACCTGGCCATGTTCCTGATGTCAGATTGTGGGAGACATTTGGCACTCCAAAAGCAGCCCGAGTTCCAAAATGTGGCATCTTGCATGTGGGAGAAATCTTGAATGCCACGGCATTTTTGCAGGCAAAAGCCAGTAGGGCAGGATTGGGCAGGATGAGGGTGGTGGACACGAACGGTGGCCCTTTTCCATGGGAAACTAAACTCACCTGGCCATGTTCCTGATGTCAGATTGTGGGAGACATTTGGCACTCCAAAAGCAGCCCGAGTTCCAAAATGTGGCATCTTGCATCTGGGAGAAATCTTGAATGCCACGGCATTTTTGCAGGCAGAAGCCGATGGGGCAGGATTGGGCAGGATGAGGGTGGTGGACATGAACGGTGGCCCTTTTCCATGGGAAACTAAACTCACCTGGCCATGTTCCTGGTGTCAGATTGTGGGAGACATTTGGCACTCCAAAAGCAGCCTGAGTTCCAAATTGTGGCATCTTGCATCTGGGAGAAATCTTGAATGCCACGGTAATTTTGCAGGCAGAAGCCGAGGTGGCTGGATGAGGGTGGTGGACATGAACAGTGGCCCTTTTCCATGGGAAACTAAACTCACCTGGCCATGTTCCTGATGTCAGATTGTGGGAGACATTTGGCACTCCAGAAGCAGCCTGAGTTCCAAAATGTGGCATCTTGCATCTGGGAGAAATCTTGAATGCCACGGCATTTTTCCAGGCAAAAGCTAGTAGGGCAGGATTGGGCATGATGAGGGTGGTGGACACGAACGGTGGCCCTTTTCCATGGGAAACTAAAATCACCTGGCTATGTTCCTGATGTCAGATTGTGGGAGACATTTGGCACTCCAGAAACAGCCCGAGTTCCAAAATGTGGCATCTTGCATCTGGGAGAAATCTTGAATGCCACGGCATTTTTGCAGGCCGAAGCCGATGGGGCAGGATTGCACAGGATGAAAGTGGTGGACATGAATGGTGGCCCTTTTCCATGGGAAACTAAACTCACCTGGCCATGTTCCTGGTGTCAGATTGTGGGAGACATTTGGCACTCCAAAAGCAGCCCGAGTTCCAAAATGTGGCATCTTGCATCTGGGAGAAATCTTGAATGCCACGGCATTTTTGCAGGCAGAAGCCGAAGTGGCCAGAGGAGAGTGGTGGACACGAACGGTGGCCCTTTTCCATGGGAAACTAAACTCACCTGGCCATGTTCCTGATGTCAGATAATGGGAGACATTTGGCACTCCAAAAGCAGCCTGAGTTCCAAAATGTGGCATCTTGCATCTGGGAGAAATCTTGAATGCCACGGCATTTTTGCAGGCAGAAGCCGATAGGGCAGTATTGCGCAGGATGAGGGTGATGGACATGAACAGTGGCCCTTTTCCATTAGAAACTAAACTCACCTGGCCATGTTCCTGGTGTCAGATTGTGGGAGACATTTGGCACTCCAAAAGCAGCCTGAGTTCCAAAATGGGGCATCTTGCATCTAGGAGAAATCTTGAATGCCACGGCATTTCTGCAGGCAGAAGCCGATGGGGCAGGATTGCGCAGGATGAGGGTGGTGGACAAGACCGGTGGCCCTTTTCCATGGGAAACTAAACTCACCTGGCCATGTCCCTGGTGTCAGATTGTGGGAGACATTTGGCACTCCAGAAGCAGCCCGAGTTCCAAAATGTGGCATCTTGCATCTGGGAGAAATCTGGAATGCCACGGCATTTTTGCAGGCAGAAACCGAAGTGGCCGGATGAGGGTGGTGGACAAGAACTGTGGCCCTTTTCCATGGGAAACTAAACTCACCTGGCCATGTTCCTGATGTCAGATTGTGGGAGACATTTGGCACTCCCGAAACAGCCCGAGTTCCAAAATGTGGCATCTTGCATGTGGGAGAAATCTTGAATGCCACGGCATTTTTGCAGGCAGAAGACGATGGGGCAGGATTGGGCAGGATGAGGGTGGTGGACACGAACGGTGGCCCTTTTCTATGGGAAACTAAACTCACCTGGCCATGTTCCTGATGTCAGATTGTGGGAGACATTTGGCAGTCCAAAAGCAGCCCGAGTTCCAAAATGTGGCATCTTGCATCTGGGAGAAATCTTGAATGCCACGGCATTTTTGCAGGCAGAAGCCGATGGGGCAGGATTGCACAGGATGAGGGTGGTGGACATGAATGGTGGCCCTTTTCCATGGGAAACTAAACTCACCTGGCCATGTTCCTGGTGTCAGATTGTGGGAGACATTTGGCACTCCAAAAGCAGCCCGAGTTCCAAAATGTGGCATCTTGCATCTGGGAGAAATCTTGAATGCCACGGTATTTTTGCAGGCAGAAGCCGAGGTGGCTGGATGAGGGTGGTGGACATGAACAGTGGCCCTTTTCCATGGGAAACTAAACTCACCTGGCCATGTTCCTGATGTCAGATTGTGGGAGACATTTGGCACTCCAAAAGCAGCCCGAGTTCCAAAATGTGGCATCTTGCATGTGGGAGAAATCTTGAATGCCACGGCATTTTTGCAGGCAAAAGCCAGTAGGGCAGGATTGGGCAGGATGAGGGTGGTGGACACGAACGGTGGCCCTTTTCCATGGGAAACTAAACTCACCTGGCCATGTTCCTGATGTCAGATTGTGGGAGACATTTGGCACTCCAAAAGCAGCCCGAGTTCCAAAATGTGGCATCTTGCATCTGGGAGAAATCTTGAATGCCACAGCACATTTGCAGGCCGAAGCCGAGGTGGCAGGATGAGGGTGGTGGACATGAACGGTGGCCCTTTTCCATGGGAAACTAAACTCATCTGGCCATGTTCATGATGTCAGAATGTGGGAGACATTTGGCACTCCAAAAGCAGCCTGAGTTCCAAAGTGTGGCATCTTGCATCTGGGAGAAATCTTGAATGCCACGGCATTTTTGCAGCCAGAAGCTGATGGGGAAGGATTAGGGTGGTGGACACGAACGGTGGCCCTTTTCCATGGGAAACTAAACTCACCTGGCCATGTTCCTGGTGTCAGATTGTGGGAGACCTTTGGCACTCCAAAAGCAGCCCTAGTTCCAAATTGTGGCATCTTGCATCTGGGAGAAATCTTGAATGCCACGGCATTTTTGCAGGCAGAAGACGATGGGGCAGGATTGGGCAGGATGAGGGTGGTGGACACGAACGGTGGCCCTTTTCCATGGGAAACTAAACTCACCTGGCCATGTTCCTGGTGTCAGATTGTGGGAGACATTTGGCACTCCAAAAGCAGCCTGAGTTCCAAAATGTGGCATCTTGCATCTGGGAGAAATCTTGAATGCCACGGCATTTTTGCAGGCAGAAGCCGATGGGGCAGGATTGCACAGGATGAGGGTGGTGGACATGAATGGTGGCCCTTTTCCATGGGAAACTAAACTCACCTGGCCATGTTCCTGGTGTCAGATTGTGGGAGACATTTGGCACTCCAAAAGCAGCCCGAGATCCAAAATGTGGCATCTTGCATCTGGGAGAAATCTTGAATGCCACGGTAATTTTGCAGGCAGAAGCCGAGGTGGCTGGATGAGGGTGGTGGACATGAACAGTGGCCCTTTTCCATGGGAAACTAAACTCACCTGGCCATGTTCCTGATGTCAGATTGTGGGAGACATTTGGCACTCCAGAAACAGCCCGAGTTCCAAAATGTGGCATCTTGCATGTGGGAGAAATCTTGAATGCCACGGCATTTTTGCAGGCAAAAGCTAGTAGGGCAGGATTGGGCAGGATGAGGGTGGTGGACACGAACGGTGGCCCTTTTGCATGGGAAACTAAAATCACCTGGCTATGTTCCTGATGTCAGATTGTGGGAGACATTTGGCACTCCAGAAACAGCCCGAGTTCCAAAATGTGGCATCTTGCATCTGGGAGAAATCTTGAATGCCACGGCATTTTTGCAGGCAGAAGCCGAAGTGGCCGGATGAGGGTGGTGGACAAGAACTGTGGCCCTTTTCCATGGGAAACTAAACTCACCTGGCCATGTTCCTGATGTCAGATTGTGGGAGACATTTGGCACTCCAAAAGCAGCCCGAGTTCCAAAATGTGACATCGTGCATCTGGGAGAAATCTTGAATGCCACGGCATTTTTGCAGGCAGAAGCCGATGGGGCAGGATTGCACAGGATGAGGGTGGTGGACATGAATGGTGGCCCTTTTCCATGGGAAACTAAACTCACCTGGCCATGTTCCTGGTGTCAGATTGTGGGAGACATTTGGCACTCCAAAAGCAGCCCGAGTTCCAAAATGTGGCATCTTGCATCTGGGAGAAATCTTGAATGCCACGGCATTTTTGCAGGCAGAAGCCGAAGTGGCCAGAGGAGAGTGGTGGACAAGAACAGTGGCCCTTTTCCATGGGAAACTAAACTCACCTGGCCATGTTCCTGATGTCAGATTGTGGGAGACATTTGGCACTCCAGAAGCAGCCTGAGTTCCAAAATGTGGCATCTTGCATCTGGGAGAAATCTTGAATGCCACGGCATTTTTGCAGGCAGAAGCGGATAGAGCAGGATTGGGCAGGATGAGGGTGGTGGACACGAACGGTGGCCCTTTTCCATGGGAAACTAAACTCACCTGGCCATGTTCCTGATGTCAGATTGTGGGAGACATTTGGCACTCCAAAAGCAGCCTGAGTTCCAAAATGTGGCATCTTGCATCTGGGAGAAATCTTGAATGCCACGGCATTTTTGCAGGCAGAAGCCAATGGGGCAGTATTGCGCAGGATGAGGGTGGTGGACATGAACGGTGGCCCTTTTCAATTAGAAGCTAAACTCACCTGGCCATGTTCCTGGTGTCAGATTGTGGGAGACATTTGGCACTCCAAAAGCAGCCTGAGTTTTAAAATGGGGCATCTTGCATCTAGGAGAAATCTTGAATGCCACGGCATTTTTGCAGGCCGAAGCCGATGGGGCAGGATTGCGCAGGATGAGGGTGGTGGACACGAACGGTGGCCCTTTTCCATGGGAAACTAAACTCACCTGGCCATGTTCCTGATGTCAGATTGTGGGAGACATTTGGCACTCCAAAAGCAGCCCGAGTTCCAAAATGTGGCATCTTGCATCTGGGAGAAATCTTGAATGCCACGGCATTTTTGCAGGCAGAAGCCGATGGGGCAGTATTGCGCAGGATGAGGGTGGTAGACATGAACAGTGGCCCTTTTCCATTAGAAACTAAACTCACCTGGCCATGTTCCTGGTGTCAGATTGTGGGAGACATTTGGCACTACAAAAGCAGCCTGAGTTCCAAAATGGGGCATCTTGCATCTAGGAGAAATCTTGAATGCCACGGCATTTCTGCAGGCAGAAGCCGATGGGGCAGGATTGCGCAGGATGAGGGTGGTGGACACGAACGGTGGCCCTTTTCCATGGGAAACTAAACTCACCTGGCCATGTCCCTGGTGTCAGATTGTGGGAGACATTTGGCACTCCAGAAGCAGCCCGAGTTCCAAATTGTGGCATCTTGCATCTGGGAGAAATCTGGAATGCCATGGCATTTTTGCAGGCCGAAGCCGAAGTGGCCGGATGAGGGTGGTGGACAAGAACTGTGGCCCTTTTCCATGGGAAACTAAACTCACCTGGCCATGTTCCTGATGTCAGATTGTGGGAGACATTTGGCACTCCCGAAACAGCCCGAGTTCCAAAATGTGGCATCTTGCATCTGGGAGAAATCTTGAATGCCACGGCATTTTTGCAGGCAGAAGCCGATGGGGCAGGATTGGGCAGGATGAGGGTGGTGGACACGAACGGTGGCCCTTTTCCATGGGAAACTAAACTCACCTGGCCATGTTCCTGATGTCAGATTGTGGGAGACATTTGGCACTCCAAAAGCAGCCCGAGTTCCAAAATGTGGCATCTTGCATCTGGGAGAAATCTTGAATGCCACGGCATTTTTGCAGGCAGAAGCCGATGGGGCAGGATTGCACAGGATGAGGGTGGTGGACATGAATGGTGGCCCTTTTCCATGGGAAACTAAACTCACCTGGCCATGTTCCTGGTGTCAGATTGTGGGAGACATTTGGCACTCCAAAAGCAGCCCGAGTTCCAAAATGTGGCATCTTGCATCTGGGAGAAATCTTGAATGCCACGGTATTTTTGCAGGCAGAAGCCGAGGTGGCTGGATGAGGGTGGTGGACATGAACAGTGGCCCTTTTCCATGGGAAACTAAACTCACCTGGCCATGTTCCTGATGTCAGATTGTGGGAGACATTTGGCACTCCAGAAGCAGCCCGAGTTCCAAAATGTGGCATCTTGCATCTTGGAGAAATCTTGAATGCCACGGCATTTTTGCAGGCAAAAGCTAGTAGGGCAGGATTGGGCATGATGAGGGTGGTGGACACGAACGGTGGCCCTTTTCCATGGGAAACTAAAATCACCTAGCCATGTTCCTGATGTCAGATTTTGGGAGACATTTGGCACTCCAGAAACAGCCCGAGTTCCAAAATGTGGCATCTTGCATCTGGGAGAAATCTTGAATGCCACGGCATTTTTGCAGGCCGAAGCCGAGGTGGCTGGATGAGGGTGGTGGACACGAACGGTGGCCCTTTTCCATGGGAAACTAAACTCACCTGGCCATGTTCCTGGTGTCAGATTGTGGGAGACATTTGGCACTCCAAAAGCAGCCCGAGTTCCAAAATGGGGCATCTTGCATCTGGGAGAAATCTTGAATGCCACGGCATTTTTGCAGGCAGAAGCCGATGGGGCAGGATTGCACAGGATGAGGGTGGTGGACATGAATGGTGGCCCTTTTCCATGGGAAACTAAACTCACCTAGCCATGTTCCTGGTGTCAGATTGTGGGAGACATTTGGCACTCCAAAAGCAGCCCGAGTTCCAAAATGTGGCATCTTGCATCTGGGACAAATCTTGAATGCCACGGCATTTTTGCAGGCAGAAGCCGATGGGGCAGTATTGCGCAGGATGAGGGTGGTAGACATGAACAGTGGCCCTTTTCCATTAGAAACTAAACTCACCTGGCCATGTTCCTGGTGTCAGATTGTGGGAGACATTTGGCACTACAAAAGCAGCCTGAGTTCCAAAATGGGGCATCTTGCATCTAGGAGAAATCTTGAATGCCACGGCATTTCTGCAGGCAGAAGCCGATGGGGCAGGATTGCGCAGGATGAGGGTGGTGGACACGAACGGTGGCCCTTTTCCATGGGAAACTAAACTCACCTGGCCATGTCCCTGGTGTCAGATTGTGGGAGACATTTGGCACTCCAGAAGCAGCCCGAGTTCCAAATTGTGGCATCTTGCATCTGGGAGAAATCTGGAATGCCATGGCATTTTTGCAGGCCGAAGCCGAGGTAGCCGGATGAGGGTGGTGGACAAGAACTGTGGCCCTTTTCCATGGGAAACTAAACTCACCTGGCCATGTTCCTGATGTCAGATTGTGGGAGACATTTGGCACTCCCGAAACAGCCCGAGTTCCAAAATGTGGCATCTTGCATCTGGGAGAAATCTTGAATGCCACGGCATTTTTGCAGGCAGAAGCCGATGGGGCAGGATTGGGCAGGATGAGGGTGGTGGACACGAACGGTGGCCCTTTTCCATGGGAAACTAAACTCACCTGGCCATGTTCCTGATGTCAGATTGTGGGAGACATTTGGCACTCCAAAAGCAGCCCGAGTTCCAAAATGTGGCATCTTGCATCTGGGAGAAATCTTGAATGCCACGGCATTTTTGCAGGCAGAAGCCGATGGGGCAGGATTGCACAGGATGAGGGTGGTGGACATGAATGGTGGCCCTTTTCCATGGGAAACTAAACTCACCTGGCCATGTTCCTGGTGTCAGATTGTGGGAGACATTTGGCACTCCAAAAGCAGCCCGAGTTCCAAAATGTGGCATCTTGCATCTGGGAGAAATCTTGAATGCCACGGTATTTTTGCAGGCAGAAGCCGAGGTGGCTGGATGAGGGTGGTGGACATGAACAGTGGCCCTTTTCCATGGGAAACTAAACTCACCTGGCCATGTTCCTGATGTCAGATTGTGGGAGACATTTGGCACTCCAGAAGCAGCCCGAGTTCCAAAATGTGGCATCTTGCATCTTGGAGAAATCTTGAATGCCACGGCATTTTTGCAGGCAAAAGCTAGTAGGGCAGGATTGGGCATGATGAGGGTGGTGGACACGAACGGTGGCCCTTTTCCATGGGAAACTAAAATCACCTAGCCATGTTCCTGATGTCAGATTTTGGGAGACATTTGGCACTCCAGAAACAGCCCGAGTTCCAAAATGTGGCATCTTGCATCTGGGAGAAATCTTGAATGCCACGGCATTTTTGCAGGCCGAAGCCGAGGTGGCTGGATGAGGGTGGTGGACACGAACGGTGGCCCTTTTCCATGGGAAACTAAACTCACCTGGCCATGTTCCTGGTGTCAGATTGTGGGAGACATTTGGCACTCCAAAAGCAGCCCGAGTTCCAAAATGGGGCATCTTGCATCTGGGAGAAATCTTGAATGCCACGGCATTTTTGCAGGCAGAAGCCGATGGGGCAGGATTGCACAGGATGAGGGTGGTGGACATGAATGGTGGCCCTTTTCCATGGGAAACTAAACTCACCTAGCCATGTTCCTGGTGTCAGATTGTGGGAGACATTTGGCACTCCAAAAGCAGCCCGAGTTCCAAAATGTGGCATCTTGCATCTGGGACAAATCTTGAATGCCATGGCATTTTTGCAGGCCGAAGCCGAGGTGGCCGGATGAGGGTGGTGGACATGAACGGTGGCCCTTTTCCATAGGAGACTAAACTCATCTGGCCATGTTCCTGATGTCAGATTGTGGGAGACATTTGGCACTCCAGAAGCAGCCCGAGTTCTAAAATGTGGCATCTTGCATCTGGGAGAAATCTTGAATGCCACGGCATTTTTGCAGGCAGAAGCCGATAGGGCAGGATTGGGCAGGATGAGGGTGGTGGATATGAACGGTGGCCCTTTTCCATGGGAAACTAAACTCACCTGGCCATGTTCCTGGTGTCAGATTGTGGGAGACATTTGGCACTCCAAAAGCAGCCCGAGTTCCAAAATGTGGCATCTTGCATCTGGGAGAAATCTTGAATGCCACGGCATTTTTGCAGGCAAAAGCCAGTAGGGCAGGATTGGGCAGGATGAGGGTGGTGGACACGAACGGTGGCCCTTTTCCATGGGAAACTAAAATCACCTGGCCATGTTCCTGGTGTCAGATTGTGGGAGACATTTGGCACTCCAGAAGCAGCCCGAGTTCCAAAATGTGGCATCTTGCATCTGGGAGAAATCTTGAATGCCACGGCATTTTTGCAGGCAGAAGACGATAGGGCAGGATTGCACAGGATGAGGGTGGTGGACATGAATGGTGGCCCTTTTCCATGGGAAACTAAACTCACCTGGCCATGTTCCTGGTGTCAGATTGTGGGAGACATTTGGCACTCCAAAAGCAGCCCGAGTTCCAAAATGTGGCATCTTGCATCTGGGAGAAATCTTGAATGCCACGGTATTTTTGCAGGCCGAAGCCGAGGTGGCTGGATGAGGGTGGTGGACATGAACAGTGGCCCTTTTCCATGGGAAACTAAACTCACCTGGCCATGTTCCTGGTGTCAGATTGTGGGAGACATTTGGCACTCCAAAAGCAGCCCGAGTTCCAAAATGGGGCATCTTGCATCTGGGAGAAATCTTGAATGCCACGGCATTTTTGCAGGCAGAAGCCGATGGGGCAGGATTGCACAGGATGAGGGTGGTGGACATGAATGGTGGCCCTTTTCCATGGGAAACTAAACTCACCTAGCCATGTTCCTGGTGTCAGATTGTGGGAGACATTTGGCACTCCAAAAGCAGCCCGAGTTCCAAAATGTGGCATCTTGCATCTGGGACAAATCTTGAATGCCACGGCATTTTTGCAGGCAAAAGCCAGTAGGGCAGGATTGGGCAGGATGAGGGTGGTGGACACGAACGGTGGCCCTTTTCCATGGGAAACTAAAATCACCTGGCCATGTTCCTGGTGTCAGATTGTGGGAGACATTTGGCACTCCAGAAGCAGCCCGAGTTCCAAAATGTGGCATCTTGCATCTGGGAGAAATCTTGAATGCCACGGCATTTTTGCAGGCAGAAGACGATAGGGCAGGATGAGGGTGGTGGACACGAACGGTGGCCCTTTTCCATGGGAAACTAAACTCACCTGGCCATGTTCCTGATGTCAGATTGTGGGAGACATTTGGCACTCCAAAAGCAGCCTGAGTTCCAAAATGTGGCATCTTGCATCTGGGAGAAATCTTGAATGCCACGGTATTTTTGCAGGCCGAAGCCGAGGTGGCTGGATGAGGGTGGTGGACATGAACAGTGGCCCTTTTCCATGGGAAACTAAACTCACCTGGCCATGTTCCTGGTGTCAGGTTGTGGGAGACATTTGGCACTCCAAAAGCAGCCCGAGTTCCAAAATGTGGCATCTTGCATCTGGGAGAAATCTTGAATGCCACGGCATTTTTGCAGGCAAAAGCCAGTAGGGCAGGATTGGGCAGGATGAGGGTGGTGGACACGAACGGTGGCCCTTTTCCATGGGAAACTAAACTCACCTGGCCATGTTCCTGATGTCAGATTGTGGGAGACATTTGGCACTCCAGAAACAGCCCGAGTTCCAAAATGTGGCATCTTGCATGTGGGAGAAATCTTGAATGCCACGGCATTTTTGCAGGCAGAAGCGGATAGAGCAGGATTGGGCAGGATGAGGGTGGTGGACACGAACGGTGGCCCTTTTCCATGGGAAACTAAACTCACCTGGCCATGTTCCTGGTGTCAGATTGTGGGAGACATTTGGCACTCCAAAAGCAGCCTGAGTTCCAAAATGTGGCATCTTGCATCTGGGAGAAATCTTGAATGCCACGGCATTTTTGCAGGCAGAAGCCGATGGGGCAGTATTGCGCAGGATGAGGGTGGTGGACATGAACGGTGGCCCTTTTCAATTAGAAGCTAAACTCACCTGGCCATGTTCCTGGTGTCAGATTGTGGGAGACATTTGGCACTCCAAAAGCAGCCTGAGTTTTAAAATGGGGCATCTTGCATCTAGGAGAAATCTTGAATGCCACGGCATTTTTGCAGGCCGAAGCCGATGGGGCAGGATTGGGCAGGATGAGGGTGGTGGACACGAACGGTGGCCCTTTTCCATGGGAAACTAAACTCACCTGGCCATGTTCGTGATGTCAGATTGTGGGAGACATTTGGCACTCCAAAAGCAGCCTGAGTTCCAAAATGTGGCATCTTGCATCTGGGAGAAATCTTGAATGCCACGGCATTTTTGCAGGCAGAAGCCGATGGGGCAGTATTGCGCAGGATGAGGGTGGTGGACATGAACAGTGGCCCTTTTCCATTAGAAACTAAACTCACCTGGCCATGTTCCTGGTGTCAGATTGTGGGAGACATTTGGCACTCCAAAAGCAGCCTGAGTTCCAAAATGGGGCATCTTGCATCTAGGAGAAATCTTGAATGCCACGGCATTTCTGCAGGCAGAAGCCGATGGGGCAGGATTGGGCAGGATGAGGGTGGTGGACACGAACGGTGGCCCTTTTCCATGGGAAACTAAACTCACCTGGCCATGTCCCTGGTGTCAGATTGTGGGAGACATTTGGCACTCCAGAAGCAGCCCGAGTTCCAAATTGTGGCATCTTGCATCTGGGAGAAATCTGGAATGCCACGGCATTTTTGCAGGCCGAAGCCGAAGTGGCCGGATGAGGGTGGTGGAGAAGAACTGTGGCCCTTTTCCATGGGAAACTAAACTCACCTGGCCATGTTCCTGATGTCAGATTGTGGGAGACATTTGGCACTCCCGAAACAGCCCGAGTTCCAAAATGTGGCATCTTGCATCTGGGAGAAATCTTGAATGCCACGGCATTTTTGCAGGCAGAAGCCGATGGGGCAGGATTGCACAGGATGCGGGTGGTGGACATGAACGGTGGCCCTTTTCTATGGGAAACTAAACTCACCTGGCCATGTTCCTGATGTCAGATTGTGGGAGACATTTGGCACTCCAAAAGCAGCCCGAGTTCCAAAATGTGGCATCTTGCATCTGGGAGAAATCTTGAATGCCACGGTATTTTTGCAGGCCCAAGCCGAGGTGGCTGGATGAGGGTGGTGGACATGAACAGTGGCCCTTTTCCATGGGAAACTAAACTCACCTGGCCATGTTCCTGATGTCAGATTGTGGGAGACATTTGGCACTCCCAAAACAGCCCGAGTTCCAAAATGTGGCATCTTGCATCTGGGAGAAATCTTGAATGCCACGGAATTTTTGCAGGCAAAAGCCAATAGGGCAGGATTGGGCAGGATGAGGGTGGTGGACACGAACGGTGGCCCTTTTCCATGGGAAACTAAACTCACCTGGCCATGTTCTTGATGTCAGATTGTGGGAGACATTTGGCACTCCAGAAGCAGCCCGAGTTCCAAAATGTGGCATCTTGCATCTGGGAGAAATCTTGAATGCCACGGCATTTTTGCAGGCAGAAGCCAATGGGGCAGGATTGCACAGGATGAGGGTGGTGGACATGAATGGTGGCCCTTTTCCATGGGAAACTAAACTCACCTGGCCATGTTCCTGGTGTCAGATTGTGGGAGACATTTGGCACTCCAAAAGCAGCCCGAGATCCAAAATGTGGCATCTTGCATCTGGGAGAAATCTTGAATGCCACGGTAATTTTGCAGGCAGAAGCCGAGGTGGCTGGATGAGGGTGGTGGACATGAACAGTGGCCCTTTTCCATGGGAAACTAAACTCACCTGGCCATGTTCCTGATGTCAGATTGTGGGAGACATTTGGCACTCCAGAAGCAGCCCGAGTTCCAAAATGTGGCATCTTGCATCTTGGAGAAATCTTGAATGCCACGGCATTTTTGCAGGCAAAAGCTAGTAGGGCAGGATTGGGCATGATGAGGGTGGTGGACACGAACGGTGGCCCTTTTCCATGGGAAACTAAAATCACCTGGCTATGTTCCTGATGTCAGATTTTGGGAGACATTTGGCACTCCAGAAACAGCCCGAGTTCCAAAATGTGGCATCTTGCATCTGGGAGAAATCTTGAATGCCACGGCATTTTTGCAGGCCGAAGCTGAGGTGGCTGGATGAGGGTGGTGGACACGAACGGTGGCCCTTTTCCATGGGAAACTAAACTCACCTGGCCATGTTCCTGGTGTCAGATTGTGGGAGACATTTGGCACTCCAAAAGCAGCCCGAGTTCCAAAATGGGGCATCTTGCATCTGGGAGAAATCTTGAATGCCACGGCATTTTTGCAGGCAGAAGCCGATGGGGCAGGATTGCACAGGATGAGGGTGGTGGACATGAATGGTGGCCCTTTTCCATGGGAAACTAAACTCACCTAGCCATGTTCCTGGTGTCAGATTGTGGGAGACATTTGGCACTCCAAAAGCAGCCCGAGTTCCAAAGTGTGGCATCTTGCATCTGGGAGAAATCTTGAATGCCATGGCATTTTTGCAGGCCGAAGCCGAGGTGGCCGGATGAGGGTGGTGGACATGAACGGTGGCCCTTTTCCATAGGAGACTAAACTCATCTGGCCATGTTCCTGATGTCAGATTGTGGGAGACATTTGGCACTCCAGAAGCAGCCCGAGTTCTAAAATGTGGCATCTTGCATCTGGGAGAAATCTTGAATGCCACGGCATTTTTGCAGGCAGAAGCCGATAGGGCAGGATTGGGCAGGATGAGGGTGGTGGACATGAACGGTGGCCCTTTTCCATGGGAAACTAAACTCACCTGGCCATGTTCCTGGTGTCAGATTGTGGGAGACATTTGGCACTCCAAAAGCAGCCCGAGTTCTAAAATGTGGCATCTTGCATCTGGGAGAAATCTTGAATGCCACGGCATTTTTGCAGGCAGAAGACGATAGGGCAGGATTGGGCAGGATGAGGGTGGTGGACACGAACGGTGGCCCTTTTCCATGGGAAACTAAACTCACCTGGCCATGTTCCTGGTGTCAGATTGTGGGAGACATTTGGCACTCCAGAAGCAGCCCGAGTTCCAAAATGTGGCATCTTGCATCTGGGAGAAATCTTGAATGCCACGGCATTTTTGCAGGCAGAAGACGATAGGGCAGGATGAGGGTGGTGGACACGAACGGTGGCCCTTTTCCATGGGAAACTAAACTCACCTGGCCATGTTCCTGATGTCAGATTGTGGGAGACATTTGGCACTCCAAAAGCAGCCTGAGTTCCAAAATGTGGCATCTTGCATCTGGGAGAAATCTTGAATGCCACGGTATTTTTGCAGGCCGAAGCCGAGGTGGCTGGATGAGGGTGGTGGACATGAACAGTGGCCCTTTTCCATGGGAAACTAAACTCACCTGGCCATGTTCCTGATGTCAGATTGTGGGAGACATTTGGCACTCCAAAAGCAGCCCGAGTTCCAAAATGTGGCATCTTGCATCTGGGAGAAATCTTGAATGCCACGGCATTTTTGCAGGCAAAAGCTAGTAGGGCAGGATTGGGCAGGATGAGGGTGGTGGACACAAACGGTGGCCCTTTTCCATGGGAAACTAAACTCACCTGGCCATGTTCCTGATGTCAGATTGTGGGAGACATTTGGCACTCCAAAAGCAGCCCGAGTTCCAAAATGTGGCATCGTGCATCTGGGAGAAATCTTGTATGCCACGGCATTTTTGCAGGCAGAAGCCGAGGTGGCTGGATGAGGGTGGTGGACATGAATGGTGGCCCTTTTCCATGGGAAACTAAACTCACCTGGCCATGTTCCTGGTGTCAGATTGTGGGAGACATTTGGCACTCCAAAAGCAGCCCGAGTTCCAAAATGTGGCATCTTGCATCTGGGAGAAATCTTGAATGCCACGGCATTTTTGCAGGCAGAAGCCGAAGTGGCCAGAGGAGAGTGGTGGAGAAGAACAGTGGCCCTTTTCCACGGGAAACTAAACTCACCTGGCCATGTTCCTGATGTCAGATTGTGGGAGACATTTGGCACTCCAGAAACAGCCCGAGTTCCAAAATGTGGCATCTTGCATGTGGGAGAAATCTTGAATGCCACGGCATTTTTGCAGGCAGAAGCGGATAGAGCAGGATTGGGCAGGATGAGGGTGGTGGACACGAACGGTGGCCCTTTTCCATGGGAAACTAAACTCACCTGGCCATGTTCCTGGTGTCAGATTGTGGGAGACCTTTGGCACTCCAAAAGCAGCCCGAGTTCCAAAATGTGGCATCTTGCATCTGGGAGAAATCTTGAATGCCACGGCATTTTTGCAGGCAAAAGCCAGTAGGGCAGGATTGGGCAGGATGAGGGTGGTGGATACGAACGGTGGCCCTTTTCCATGGGAAACTAAACTCATCTGGCCATGTTCCTGATGTCAGATTGTGGGAGACCTTTGGCACTCCAAAAGCAGCCTGAGTTCCAAAATGTGGCATCTTGCATCTGGGAGAAATCTTGAATGCCACGGCATTTCTGCAGGCAGAAGCCGATGGGGCAGTATTGCGCAGGATGAGGGTGGTGGACATGAACGGTGGCCCTTTTCAATTAGAAGCTAAACTCACCTGGCCATGTTCCTGGTGTCAGATTGTGGGAGACATTTGGCACTCCAAAAGCAGCCTGAGTTTTAAAATGGGGCATCTTGCATCTAGGAGAAATCTTGAATGCCACGGCATTTTTGCAGGCCGAAGCCGATGGGGCAGGATTGGGCAGGATGAGGGTGGTGGACACGAACGGTGGCCCTTTTCCATGGGAAACTAAACTCACCTGGCCATGTTCCTGATGTCAGATTGTGGGAGACATTTGGCACTCCAAAAGCAGCCTGAGTTCCAAAATGTGGCATCTTGCATCTGGGAGAAATCTTGAATGCCACGGCATTTTTGCAGGCCGAAGCCGAAGTGGCCGGATGAGGGTGGTGGACACGAACAGTGGCCCTTTTCCATGGGAAACTAAACTCACCTGGCCATGTTCCTGATGTCAGATTGTGGGAGACATTTGGCACTCCCGAAACAGCCCGAGTTCCAAAATGTGGCATCTTGCATCTGGGAGAAATCTTGAATGCCACGGCATTTTTGCAGGCAGAAGCCGATGGGGCAGGATTGCACAGGATGCGGGTGGTGGACATGAACGGTGGCCCTTTTCTATGGGAAACTAAACTCACCTGGCCATGTTCCTGATGTCAGATTGTGGGAGACATTTGGCACTCCAAAAGCAGCCCGAGTTCCAAAATGTGGCATCTTGCATCTGGGAGAAATCTTGAATGCCACGGCATTTTTGCAGGCAGAAGCCGATGGGGCAGGATTGCACAGGATGAGGGTGGTGGACATGAATGGTGGCCCTTTTCCATGGGAAACTAAACTCACCTGGCCATGTTCCTGGTGTCAGATTGTGGGAGACATTTGGCACTCCAAAAGCAGCCCGAGTTCCAAAATGTGGCATCTTGCATCTGGGAGAAATCTTGAATGCCACGGCATTTTTGCAGGCAAAAGCCAGTAGGGCAGGATTGGGCAGGATGAGGGTGGTGGACACGAACGGTGGCCCTTTTCCATGGGAAACTAAACTCACCTGGCCATGTTCTTGATGTCAGATTGTGGGAGACATTTGGCACTCCAAAAGCAGCCCGAGTTCCAAAATGTGGCATCTTGCATCTGGGAGAAATCTTGAATGCCACGGCATTTTTGCAGGCAGAAGCCGATGGGGCAGGATTGGGCAGGATGAGGGTGGTGGACACGAACGGTGGCCCTTTTCCATGGGAAACTAAACTCACCTGGCCATGTTCCTGGTGTCAGATTGTGGGAGACATTTGGCACTCCAAAAGCAGCCTGAGTTCCAAAATGTGGCATCTTGCATCTGGGAGAAATCTTGAATGCCACGGTAATTTTGCAGGCAGAAGCCGAGGTGGCTGGATTAGGGTGGTGGACATGAACAGTGGCCCTTTTCCATGGGAAACTAAAATCACCTTGCTATGTTCCTGATGTGAGATTGTGGGAGACATTTGACACTCCAGAAACAGCCCGAGTTCCAAAATGTGGCATCTTGCATCTGGGAGAAATCTTGAATGCCACGGTATTTTTGCAGGCCGAAGCCGAGGTGGCTGGATGAGGGTGGTGGACATGAACAGTGGCCCTTTTCCATGGGAAACTAAACTCACCTGGCCATGTTCCTGATGTCAGATTGTGGGAGACATTTGGCACTCCAGAAACAGCCCGAGTTCCAAAATGTGGCATCTTGCATCTGGGAGAAATCTTGAATGCCACGGCATTTTTGCAGGCAGAAGCCGATGAGGCAGGATTGCGCAGGATGAGGGTGGTGGACATGAACAGTGGCCCTTTTCCATTAGAAACTAAACTCACCTGGCTATGTTCCTGGTGTCAGATTGTGGGAGACATTTGGCAGTACAAAAGCAGCCCGAGTTCCAAAATGTGGCATCTTGCATCTAGGAGAAATCTTGAATGCCACGGCATTTCTGCAGGCAGAAGCCGATGGGGCAGGATTGCGCAGGATGAGGGTGGTGGACACGAACGGTGGCCCTTTTCCATGGGAAACTAAACTCACCTGGCCATGTCCCTGGTGTCAGATTGTGGGAGACATTTGGCACTCCAGAAGCAGCCCGAGTTCCAAATTGTGGCATCTTGCATCTGGGAGAAATCTGGAATGCCACGGCATTTTTGCAGGCAGAAGCCGAAGTGGCCGGATGAGGGTGGTGGACAAGAACTGTGGCACTTTTCCATGGGAAACTAAACTCACCTGGCCATGTTCCTGATGTCAGATTGTGGGAGACCTTTGGCACTCCAAAAGCAGCCCGAGTTCCAAAATGTGGCATCTTGCATCTGGGAGAAATCTTGAATGCCACGGCATTTTTGCAGGCAGAAGCCGATGGGGCAGGATTGCACAGGATGAGGGTGGTGGACATGAATGGTGGCCCTTTTCCATGGGAAACTAAACTCACCTGGCCATGTTCCTGGTGTCAGATTGTGGGAGACATTTGGCACTCCAAAAGCAGCCCGAGTTCCAAAATGTGGCATCTTGCATGTGGGAGAAATCTTGAATGCCACGGTATTTTTGCAGGCCGAAGCCGAGGTGGCTGGATGAGGGTGGTGGACATGAACAGTGGCCCTTTTCCATGGGAAACTAAACTCACCTGGCCATGTTCCTGATGTCAGATTGTGGGAGACATTTGGCACTCCAAAAGCAGCCCGAGTTCCAAAATGTGGCATCTTGCATCTGGGAGAAATCTTGAATGCCACGGCATTTTTGCAGGCAGAAGCCGATGAGGCAGGATTGCGCAGGATGAGGGTGGTGGACATGAACAGTGGCCCTTTTCCATTAGAAACTAAACTCACCTGGCTATGTTCGTGGTGTCAGATTGTGGGAGACATTTGGCACTCCAAAAGCAGCCCGAGTTCCAAAATGTGGCATCTTGCATCTGGGAGAAATCTTGAATGCCACGGTATTTTTGCAGGCCGAAGCCGAGGTGGCTGGATGAGGGTGGTGGACATGAACAGTGGCCCTTTTCCATGGGAAACTAAACTCACCTGGCCATGTTCCTGATGTCAGATTGTGGGAGACATTTGGCACTCCAAAAGCAGCCCGAGTTCCAAAATGTGGCATCTTGCATCTGGGAGAAATCTTGAATGCCACGGCATTTTTGCAGGCAAAAGCCAGTAGGGCAGGATTGGGCAGGATGAGGGTGGTGGACACGAACGGTGGCCCTTTTCCATGGGAAACTAAACTCACCTGGCCATGTTCTTGATGTCAGATTGTGGGAGACATTTGGCACTCCAGAAGCAGCCTGAGTTCCAAAATGTGGCATCTTGCATCTGGGAGAAATCTTGAATGCCACGGCATTTTTGCAGGCAGAAGCCGATGGGGCAGGATTGCACAGGATGAGGGTGGTGGACATGAATGGTGGCCCTTTTCCATGGGAAACTAAACTCACCTGGCCATGTTCCTGGTGTCAGATTGTGGGAGACATTTGGCACTCCAAAAGCAGCCCGAGTTCCAAAATGTGGCATCTTGCATCTGGGAGAAATCTTGAATGCCACGGTAATTTTGCAGGCAGAAGCCGATGGGGCTGGATGAGGGTGGTGGACATGAACAGTGGCCCTTTTCCATGGGAAACTAAACTCACCTGGCCATGTTCCTGATGTCAGATTGTGGGAGACATTTGGCACTCCAGAAGCAGCCCGAGTTCCAAAATGTGGCATCTTGCATCTTGGAGAAATCTTGAATGCCACGGCATTTTTGCAGGCAAAAGCTAGTAGGGCAGGATTGGGCATGATGAGGGTGGTGGACACGAACGGTGGCCCTTTTCCATGGGAAACTAAAATCACCTGGCTATGTTCCTGATGTCAGATTGTGGGAGACATTTGGCACTCCAGAAACAGCCCGAGTTCCAAAATGTGGCATCTTGCATCTGGGAGAAATCTTGAATGCCACGGCATTTTTGCAGGCCGAAGCCGAGGTGGCTGGATGAGGGTGGTGGACACGAACGGTGGCCCTTTTCCATGGGAAACTAAACTCACCTGGCCATGTTCCTGGTGTCAGATTGTGGGAGACATTTGGCACTCCAAAAGCAGCCCGAGTTCCAAAATGGGGCATCTTGCATCTGGGAGAAATCTTGAATGCCACGGCATTTTTGCAGGCAGAAGCCGATGGGGCAGGATTGCACAGGATGAGGGTGGTGGACATGAATGGTGGCCCTTTTCCATGGGAAACTAAACTCACCTGGCCATGTTCCTGATGTCAGATTGTGGGAGACATTTGGCACTCCAAAAGCAGCCCGAGTTCCAAAATGTGGCATCTTGCATCTGGGACAAATCTTGAATGCCATGGCATTTTTGCAGGCCGAAGCCGAGGTGGCCGGATGAGGGTGGTGGACATGAACGGTGGCCCTTTTCCATAGGAGACTAAACTCATCTGGCCATGTTCCTGATGTCAGATTGTGGGAGACATTTGGCACTCCAGAAGCAGCCCGAGTTCTAAAATGTGGCATCTTGCATCTGGGAGAAATCTTGAATGCCACGGCATTTTTGCAGGCAGAAGCCGATGGGGCAGGATTGGGCAGGATGAGGGTGGTGGACATGAACGGTGGCCCTTTTCCATGGGAAACTAAACTCACCTGGCCATGTTCCTGGTGTCAGATTGTGGGAGACATTTGGCACTCCAAAAGCAGCCCGAGTTCCAAAATGTGGCATCTTGCATCTGGGAGAAATCTTGAATGCCACGGCATTTTTGCAGGCAAAAGCCAGTAGGGCAGGATTGGGCAGGATGAGGGTGGTGGAAACGAACGGTGGCCCTTTTCCATGGGAAACTAAAATCACCTGGCCATGTTCCTGGTGTCAGATTGTGGGAGACATTTGGCACTCCAGAAGCAGCCCGAGTTCCAAAATGTGGCATCTTGCATCTGGGAGAAATCTTGAATGCCACGGCATTTTTGCAGGCAGAAGCCGAAGTGGCCAGAGGAGAGTGGTGGACAAGAACAGTGGCCCTTTTCCATGGGAAACTAAACTCACCTGGCCATGTTCCTGATGTCAGATTGTGGGAGACATTTGGCACTCCAGAAACAGCCCGAGTTCCAAAATGTGGCATCTTGCATGTGGGAGAAATCTTGAATGCCACGGCATTTTTGCAGGCAGAAGCGGATAGAGCAGGATTGGGCAGGATGAGGGTGGTGGACACGAACGGTGGCCCTTTTCCATGGGAAACTAAACTCACCTGGCCATGTTCCTGATGTCAGATTGTGGGAGACATTTGGCACTCCAAAAGCAGCCTGAGTTCCAAAATGTGGCATCTTGCATCTGGGAGAAATCTTGAATGCCACGGCATTTTTGCAGGCAGAAGCCGATGAGGCAGTATTGCGCAGGATGAGGGTGGTGGACATTAACGGTGGCCCTTTTCAATTAGAAGCTAAACTCACCTGGCCATGTTCCTGGTGTCAGATTGTGGGAGACATTTGGCACTCCAAAAGCAGCCTGAGTTTTAAAATGGGGCATCTTGCATCTAGGAGAAATCTTGAATGCCACGGCATTTTTGCAGGCCGAAGCCGATGGGGCAGGATTGCGCAGGATGAGGGTGGTGGACACGAACGGTGGCCCTTTTCCATGGGAAACTAAACTCACCTGGCCATGTTCCTGATGTCAGATTGTGGGAGACATTTGGCACTCCAAAAGCAGCCCGAGTTCCAAAATGTGGCATCTTGCATCTGGGAGAAATCTTGAATGCCACGGTATTTTTGCAGGCCGAAGCCGAGGTGGCTGGATGAGGGTGGTGGACATGAACAGTGGCCCTTTTCCATGGGAAACTAAACTCACCTGGCCATGTTCCTGATGTCAGATTGTGGGAGACATTTGGCACTCCAAAAGCAGCCCGAGTTCCAAAATGTGGCATCTTGCATCTGGGAGAAATCTTGAATGCCACGGCATTTTTGCAGGCAAAAGCCAGTAGGGCAGGATTGGGCAGGATGAGGGTGGTGGACACGAACGGTGGCCCTTTTCCATGGGAAACTAAACTCACCTGGCCATGTTCTTGATGTCAGATTGTGGGAGACATTTGGCACTCCAGAAGCAGCCTGAGTTCCAAAATGTGGCATCTTGCATCTGGGAGAAATCTTGAATGCCACGGCATTTTTGCAGGCAGAAGCCGATGGGGCAGGATTGCACAGGATGAGGGTGGTGGACATGAATGGTGGCCCTTTTCCATGGGAAACTAAACTCACCTGGCCATGTTCCTGGTGTCAGATTGTGGGAGACATTTGGCACTCCAAAAGCAGCCCGAGATCCAAAATGTGGCATCTTGCATCTGGGAGAAATCTTGAATGCCACGGTAATTTTGCAGGCAGAAGCCGATGGGGCTGGATGAGGGTGGTGGACATGAACAGTGGCCCTTTTCCATGGGAAACTAAACTCACCTGGCCATGTTCCTGATGTCAGATTGTGGGAGACATTTGGCACTCCAGAAGCAGCCCGAGTTCCAAAATGTGGCATCTTGCATCTTGGAGAAATCTTGAATGCCACGGCATTTTTGCAGGCAAAAGCTAGTAGGGCAGGATTGGGCATGATGAGGGTGGTGGACACGAACGGTGGCCCTTTTCCATGGGAAACTAAAATCACCTGGCTATGTTCCTGATGTCAGATTGTGGGAGACATTTGGCACTCCAGAAACAGCCCGAGTTCCAAAATGTGGCATCTTGCATCTGGGAGAAATCTTGAATGCCACGGCATTTTTGCAGGCCGAAGCCGAGGTGGCTGGATGAGGGTGGTGGACACGAACGGTGGCCCTTTTCCATGGGAAACTAAACTCACCTGGCCATGTTCCTGGTGTCAGATTGTGGGAGACATTTGGCACTCCAAAAGCAGCCCGAGTTCCAAAATGGGGCATCTTGCATCTGGGAGAAATCTTGAATGCCACGGCATTTTTGCAGGCAGAAGCCGATGGGGCAGGATTGCACAGGATGAGGGTGGTGGACATGAATGGTGGCCCTTTTCCATGGGAAACTAAACTCACCTGGCCATGTTCCTGATGTCAGATTGTGGGAGACATTTGGCACTCCAAAAGCAGCCCGAGTTCCAAAATGTGGCATCTTGCATCTGGGACAAATCTTGAATGCCATGGCATTTTTGCAGGCCGAAGCCGAGGTGGCCGGATGAGGGTGGTGGACATGAACGGTGGCCCTTTTCCATAGGAGACTAAACTCATCTGGCCATGTTCCTGATGTCAGATTGTGGGAGACATTTGGCACTCCAGAAGCAGCCCGAGTTCTAAAATGTGGCATCTTGCATCTGGGAGAAATCTTGAATGCCACGGCATTTTTGCAGGCAGAAGCCGATGGGGCAGGATTGGGCAGGATGAGGGTGGTGGACATGAACGGTGGCCCTTTTCCATGGGAAACTAAACTCACCTGGCCATGTTCCTGGTGTCAGATTGTGGGAGACATTTGGCACTCCAAAAGCAGCCCGAGTTCCAAAATGTGGCATCTTGCATCTGGGAGAAATCTTGAATGCCACGGCATTTTTGCAGGCAAAAGTCAGTAGGGCAGGATTGGGCAGGATGAGGGTGGTGGAAACGAACGGTGGCCCTTTTCCATGGGAAACTAAAATCACCTGGCCATGTTCCTGGTGTCAGATTGTGGGAGACATTTGGCACTCCAGAAGCAGCCCGAGTTCCAAAATGTGGCATCTTGCATCTGGGAGAAATCTTGAATGCCACGGCATTTTTGCAGGCAGAAGACGATAGGGCAGGATGAGGGTGGTGGACACGAACGGTGGCCCTTTTCCATGGGAAACTAAACTCACCTGGCCATGTTCCTGATGTCAGATTGTGGGAGACATTTGGCACTCCAAAAGCAGCCTGAGTTCCAAAATGTGGCATCTTGCATCTGGGAGAAATCTTGAATGCCACGGTATTTTTGCAGGCCGAAGCCGAGGTGGCTGGATGAGGGTGGTGGACATGAACAGTGGCCCTTTTCCATGGGAAACTAAACTCACCTGGCCATGTTCCTGATGTCAGATTGTGGGAGACATTTGGCACTCCAAAAGCAGCCTGAGTTCCAAAATGTGGCATCTTGCATCTGGGAGAAATCTTGAATGCCACGGCATTTTTGCAGGCAAAAGCTAGTAGGGCAGGATTGGGCAGGATGAGGGTGGTGGACACAAACGGTGGCCCTTTTCCATGGGAAACTAAACTCACCTGGCCATGTTCCTGATGTCAGATTGTGGGAGACATTTGGCACTCCAAAAGCAGCCCGAGTTCCAAAATGTGGCATCGTGCATCTGGGAGAAATCTTGTATGCCACGGCATTTTTGCAGGCAGAAGCCGAGGTGGCTGGATGAGGGTGGTGGACATGAACGGTGGCCCTTTTCCATGGGAAACTAAACTCACCTGGCCATGTTCCTGGTGTCAGATTGTGGGAGACATTTGGCACTCCAAAAGCAGCCCGAGTTCCAAAATGTGGCATCTTGCATCTGGGAGAAATCTTGAATGCCACGGCATTTTTGCAGGCAGAAGCCGAAGTGGCCAGAGGAGAGTGGTGGAGAAGAACAGTGGCCCTTTTCCACGGGAAACTAAACTCACCTGGCCATGTTCCTGATGTCAGATTGTGGGAGACATTTGGCACTCCAGAAACAGCCCGAGTTCCAAAATGTGGCATCTTGCATGTGGGAGAAATCTTGAATGCCACGGCATTTTTGCAGGCAGAAGCGGATAGAGCAGGATTGGGCAGGATGAGGGTGGTGGACACGAACGGTGGCCCTTTTCCATGGGAAACTAAACTCACCTGGCCATGTTCCTGGTGTCAGATTGTGGGAGACCTTTGGCACTCCAAAAGCAGCCCGAGTTCCAAAATGTGGCATCTTGCATCTGGGAGAAATCTTGAATGCCACGGCATTTTTGCAGGCAAAAGCCAGTAGGGCAGGATTGGGCAGGATGAGGGTGGTGGATACGAACGGTGGCCCTTTTCCATGGGAAACTAAACTCATCTGGCCATGTTCCTGATGTCAGATTGTGGGAGACCTTTGGCACTCCAAAAGCAGCCTGAGTTCCAAAATGTGGCATCTTGCATCTGGGAGAAATCTTGAATGCCACGGCATTTCTGCAGGCAGAAGCCGATGGGGCAGTATTGCGCAGGATGAGGGTGGTGGACATGAACGGTGGCCCTTTTCAATTAGAAGCTAAACTCACCTGGCCATGTTCCTGGTGTCAGATTGTGGGAGACATTTGGCACTCCAAAAGCAGCCTGAGTTTTAAAATGGGGCATCTTGCATCTAGGAGAAATCTTGAATGCCACGGCATTTTTGCAGGCCGAAGCCGATGGGGCAGGATTGGGCAGGATGAGGGTGGTGGACACGAACGGTGGCCCTTTTCCATGGGAAACTAAACTCACCTGGCCATGTTCCTGATGTCAGATTGTGGGAGACATTTGGCACTCCAAAAGCAGCCTGAGTTCCAAAATGTGGCATCTTGCATCTGGGAGAAATCTTGAATGCCACGGCATTTTTGCAGGCCGAAGCCGAAGTGGCCGGATGAGGGTGGTGGACACGAACAGTGGCCCTTTTCCATGGGAAACTAAACTCACCTGGCCATGTTCCTGATGTCAGATTGTGGGAGACATTTGGCACTCCCGAAACAGCCCGAGTTCCAAAATGTGGCATCTTGCATCTGGGAGAAATCTTGAATGCCACGGCATTTTTGCAGGCAGAAGCCGATGGGGCAGGATTGCACAGGATGCGGGTGGTGGACATGAACGGTGGCCCTTTTCTATGGGAAACTAAACTCACCTGGCCATGTTCCTGATGTCAGATTGTGGGAGACATTTGGCACTCCAAAAGCAGCCCGAGTTCCAAAATGTGGCATCTTGCATCTGGGAGAAATCTTGAATGCCACGGCATTTTTGCAGGCAGAAGCCGATGGGGCAGGATTGCACAGGATGAGGGTGGTGGACATGAATGGTGGCCCTTTTCCATGGGAAACTAAACTCACCTGGCCATGTTCCTGATGTCAGATTGTGGGAGACATTTGGCACTCCAAAAGCAGCCCGAGTTCCAAAATGTGGCATCTTGCATCTGGGACAAATCTTGAATGCCATGGCATTTTTGTAGGCCGAAGCCGAGGTGGCCGGATGAGGGTGGTGGACATGAACGGTGGCCCTTTTCCATAGGAGACTAAACTCATCTGGCCATGTTCCTGATGTCAGATTGTGGGAGACATTTGGCACTCCAGAAGCAGCCCGAGTTCTAAAATGTGGCATCTTGCATCTGGGAGAAATCTTGAATGCCACGGCATTTTTGCAGGCAGAAGCCGATGGGGCAGGATTGGGCAGGATGAGGGTGGTGGACATGAACGGTGGCCCTTTTCCATGGGAAACTAAACTCACCTGGCCATGTTCCTGGTGTCAGATTGTGGGAGACATTTGGCACTCCAAAAGCAGCCCGAGTTCCAAAATGTGGCATCTTGCATCTGGGAGAAATCTTGAATGCCACGGCATTTTTGCAGGCAAAAGTCAGTAGGGCAGGATTGGGCAGGATGAGGGTGGTGGAAACGAACGGTGGCCCTTTTCCATGGGAAACTAAAATCACCTGGCCATGTTCCTGGTGTCAGATTGTGGGAGACATTTGGCACTCCAGAAGCAGCCCGAGTTCCAAAATGTGGCATCTTGCATCTGGGAGAAATCTTGAATGCCACGGCATTTTTGCAGGCAGAAGACGATAGGGCAGGATGAGGGTGGTGGACACGAACGGTGGCCCTTTTCCATGGGAAACTAAACTCACCTGGCCATGTTCCTGATGTCAGATTGTGGGAGACATTTGGCACTCCAAAAGCAGCCTGAGTTCCAAAATGTGGCATCTTGCATCTGGGAGAAATCTTGAATGCCACGGTATTTTTGCAGGCCGAAGCCGAGGTGGCTGGATGAGGGTGGTGGACATGAACAGTGGCCCTTTTCCATGGGAAACTAAACTCACCTGGCCATGTTCCTGATGTCAGATTGTGGGAGACATTTGGCACTCCAAAAGCAGCCTGAGTTCCAAAATGTGGCATCTTGCATCTGGGAGAAATCTTGAATGCCACGGCATTTTTGCAGGCAAAAGCTAGTAGGGCAGGATTGGGCAGGATGAGGGTGGTGGACACAAACGGTGGCCCTTTTCCATGGGAAACTAAACTCACCTGGCCATGTTCCTGATGTCAGATTGTGGGAGACATTTGGCACTCCAAAAGCAGCCCGAGTTCCAAAATGTGGCATCGTGCATCTGGGAGAAATCTTGTATGCCACGGCATTTTTGCAGGCAGAAGCCGAGGTGGCTGGATGAGGGTGGTGGACATGAATGGTGGCCCTTTTCCATGGGAAACTAAACTCACCTGGCCATGTTCCTGGTGTCAGATTGTGGGAGACATTTGGCACTCCAAAAGCAGCCCGAGTTCCAAAATGTGGCATCTTGCATCTGGGAGAAATCTTGAATGCCACGGCATTTTTGCAGGCAGAAGCCGAAGTGGCCAGAGGAGAGTGGTGGAGAAGAACAGTGGCCCTTTTCCTTGGGAAACTAAACTCACCTGGCCATGTTCCTGATGTCAGATTGTGGGAGACATTTGGCACTCCAGAAACAGCCCGAGTTCCAAAATGTGGCATCTTGCATGTGGGAGAAATCTTGAATGCCACGGCATTTTTGCAGGCAGAAGCGGATAGAGCAGGATTGGGCAGGATGAGGGTGGTGGACACGAACGGTGGCCCTTTTCCATGGGAAACTAAACTCACCTGGCCATGTTCCTGGTGTCAGATTGTGGGAGACCTTTGGCACTCCAAAAGCAGCCCGAGTTCCAAAATGTGGCATCTTGCATCTGGGAGAAATCTTGAATGCCACGGCATTTTTGCAGGCAAAAGCCAGTAGGGCAGGATTGGGCAGGATGAGGGTGGTGGATACGAACGGTGGCCCTTTTCCATGGGAAACTAAACTCATCTGGCCATGTTCCTGATGTCAGATTGTGGGAGACCTTTGGCACTCCAAAAGCAGCCTGAGTTCCAAAATGTGGCATCTTGCATCTGGGAGAAATCTTGAATGCCACGGCATTTCTGCAGGCAGAAGCCGATGGGGCAGTATTGCGCAGGATGAGGGTGGTGGACATGAACGGTGGCCCTTTTCAATTAGAAGCTAAACTCACCTGGCCATGTTCCTGGTGTCAGATTGTGGGAGACATTTGGCACTCCAAAAGCAGCCTGAGTTTTAAAATGGGGCATCTTGCATCTAGGAGAAATCTTGAATGCCACGGCATTTTTGCAGGCCGAAGCCGATGGGGCAGGATTGGGCAGGATGAGGGTGGTGGACACGAACGGTGGCCCTTTTCCATGGGAAACTAAACTCACCTGGCCATGTTCCTGATGTCAGATTGTGGGAGACATTTGGCACTCCAAAAGCAGCCTGAGTTCCAAAATGTGGCATCTTGCATCTGGGAGAAATCTTGAATGCCACGGCATTTTTGCAGGCCGAAGCCGAAGTGGCCGGATGAGGGTGGTGGACACGAACAGTGGCCCTTTTCCATGGGAAACTAAACTCACCTGGCCATGTTCCTGATGTCAGATTGTGGGAGACATTTGGCACTCCCGAAACAGCCCGAGTTCCAAAATGTGGCATCTTGCATCTGGGAGAAATCTTGAATGCCACGGCATTTTTGCAGGCAGAAGCCGATGGGGCAGGATTGCACAGGATGCGGGTGGTGGACATGAACGGTGGCCCTTTTCTATGGGAAACTAAACTCACCTGGCCATGTTCCTGATGTCAGATTGTGGGAGACATTTGGCACTCCAAAAGCAGCCCGAGTTCCAAAATGTGGCATCTTGCATCTGGGAGAAATCTTGAATGCCACGGCATTTTTGCAGGCAGAAGCCGATGGGGCAGGATTGCACAGGATGAGGGTGGTGGACATGAATGGTGGCCCTTTTCCATGGGAAACTAAACTCACCTGGCCATGTTCCTGGTGTCAGATTGTGGGAGACATTTGGCACTCCAAAAGCAGCCCGAGTTCCAAAATGTGGCATCTTGCATCTGGGAGAAATCTTGAATGCCACGGCATTTTTGCAGGCAAAAGCCAGTAGGGCAGGATTGGGCAGGATGAGGGTGGTGGACACGAACGGTGGCCCTTTTCCATGGGAAACTAAACTCACCTGGCCATGTTCCTGATGTCAGATTGTGGGAGACATTTGGCACTCCAAAAGCAGCCCGAGTTCCAAAATGTGGCATCTTGCATCTGGGAGAAATCTTGAATGCCACGGCATTTTTGCAGGCAGAAGCCGATGGGGCAGGATTGGGCAGGATGAGGGTGGTGGACACGAACGGTGGCCCTTTTCCATGGGAAACTAAACTCACCTGGCCATGTTCCTGGTGTCAGATTGTGGGAGACATTTGGCACTCCAAAAGCAGCCTGAGTTCCAAAATGTGGCATCTTGCATCTGGGAGAAATCTTGAATGCCACGGTAATTTTGCAGGCAGAAGCCGAGGTGGCTGGATTAGGGTGGTGGACATGAACAGTGGCCCTTTTCCATGGGAAACTAAAATCACCTTGCTATGTTCCTGATGTGAGATTGTGGGAGACATTTGACACTCCAGAAACAGCCCGAGTTCCAAAATGTGGCATCTTGCATCTGGGAGAAATCTTGAATGCCACGGTATTTTTGCAGGCCGAAGCCGAGGTGGCTGGATGAGGGTGGTGGACATGAACAGTGGCCCTTTTCCATGGGAAACTAAACTCACCTGGCCATGTTCCTGATGTCAGATTGTGGGAGACATTTGGCACTCCAAAAGCAGCCCGAGTTCCAAAATGTGGCATCTTGCATCTGGGAGAAATCTTGAATGCCACGGAATTTTTGCAGGCAGAAGCCGATGAGGCAGGATTGCGCAGGATGAGGGTGGTGGACATGAACAGTGGCCCTTTTCCATTAGAAACTAAACTCACCTGGCTATGTTCCTGGTGTCAGATTGTGGGAGACATTTGGCAGTACAAAAGCAGCCCGAGTTCCAAAATGTGGCATCTTGCATCTAGGAGAAATCTTGAATGCCACGGCATTTCTGCAGGCAGAAGCCGATGGGGCAGGATTGCGCAGGATGAGGGTGGTGGACACGAACGGTGGCCCTTTTCCATGGGAAACTAAACTCACCTGGCCATGTCCCTGGTGTCAGATTGTGGGAGACATTTGGCACTCCAGAAGCAGCCCGAGTTCCAAATTGTGGCATCTTGCATCTGGGAGAAATCTGGAATGCCACGGCATTTTTGCAGGCAGAAGCCGAAGTGGCCGGATGAGGGTGGTGGACAAGAACTGTGGCACTTTTCCATGGGAAACTAAACTCACCTGGCCATGTTCCTGATGTCAGATTGTGGGAGACCTTTGGCACTCCAAAAGCAGCCCGAGTTCCAAAATGTGGCATCTTGCATCTGGGAGAAATCTTGAATGCCACGGCATTTTTGCAGGCAGAAGCCGATGGGGCAGGATTGCACAGGATGAGGGTGGTGGACATGAATGGTGGCCCTTTTCCATGGGAAACTAAACTCACCTGGCCATGTTCCTGGTGTCAGATTGTGGGAGACATTTGGCACTCCAAAAGCAGCCCGAGTTCCAAAATGTGGCATCTTGCATCTGGGAGAAATCTTGAATGCCACGGTATTTTTGCAGGCCGAAGCCGAGGTGGCTGGATGAGGGTGGTGGACATGAACAGTGGCCCTTTTCCATGGGAAACTAAACTCACCTGGCCATGTTCCTGATGTCAGATTGTGGGAGACATTTGGCACTCCAAAAGCAGCCCGAGTTCCAAAATGTGGCATCTTGCATCTGGGAGAAATCTTGAATGCCACGGCATTTTTGCAGGCAGAAGCCGATGAGGCAGGATTGCGCAGGATGAGGGTGGTGGACATGAACGGTGGCCCTTTTCCATTAGAAAATAAACTCACCTGGCTATGTTCGTGGTGTCAGATTGTGGGAGACATTTGGCACTACAAAAGCAGCCCGAGTTCCAAAATGTGGCATCTTGCATCTAGGAGAAATCTTGAATGCCACGGCATTTTTGCAGGCCGAAGCCGATGGGGCAGGATTGGGCAGGATGAGGGTGGTGGACACGAACGGTGGCCCTTTTCCATGGGAAACTAAACTCACCTGGCCATGTCCCTGGTGTCAGATTGTGGGAGACATTTGGCACTCCAGAAGCAGCCCGAGTTCCAAATTGTGGCATCTTGCATCTGGGAGAAATCTGGAATGCCACGGCATTTTTGCAGGCAGAAGCCGAAGTGGCCGGATGAGGGTGGTGGACAAGAACTGTGGCCCTTTTCCATGGGAAACTAAACTCACCTGGCCATGTTCCTGATGTCAGATTGTGGGAGACATTTGGCACTCCAAAAGCAGCCCGAGTTCCAAAATGTGGCATCTTGCATGTGGGAGAAATCTTGAATGCCACGGCATTTTTGCAGGCAGAAGCCGATGGGGCAGGATTGCACAGGATGAGGGTGGTGGACATGAATGGTGGCCCTTTTCCATGGGAAACTAAACTCACCTGGCCATGTTCCTGGTGTCAGATTGTGGGAGACATTTGGCACTCCAAAAGCAGCCCGAGTTCCAAAATGTGGCATCTTGCATCTGGGAGAAATCTTGAATGCCACGGTATTTTTGCAGGCCGAAGCCGAGGTGGCTGGATGAGGGTGGTGGACATGAACAGTGGCCCTTTTCCATGGGAAACTAAACTCACCTGGCCATGTTCCTGATGTCAGATTGTGGGAGACATTTGGCACTCCAAAAGCAGCCCGAGTTCCAAAATGTGGCATCTTGCATCTGGGAGAAATCTTGAATGCCACGGCATTTTTGCAGGCAAAAGCCAGTAGGGCAGGATTGGGCAGGATGAGGGTGGTGGACACGAACGGTGGCCCTTTTCCATGGGAAACTAAACTCACCTGGCCATGTTCTTGATGTCAGATTGTGGGAGACATTTGGCACTCCAGAAGCAGCCTGAGTTCCAAAATGTGGCATCTTGCATCTGGGAGAAATCTTGAATGCCACGGCATTTTTGCAGGCAGAAGCCGATGGGGCAGGATTGCACAGGATGAGGGTGGTGGACATGAATGGTGGCCCTTTTCCATGGGAAACTAAACTCACCTGGCCATGTTCCTGGTGTCAGATTGTGGGAGACATTTGGCACTCCAAAAGCAGCCCGAGATCCAAAATGTGGCATCTTGCATCTGGGAGAAATCTTGAATGCCACGGTAATTTTGCAGGCAGAAGCCGATGGGGCTGGATGAGGGTGGTGGACATGAACAGTGGCCCTTTTCCATGGGAAACTAAACTCACCTGGCCATGTTCCTGATGTCAGATTGTGGGAGACATTTGGCACTCCAGAAGCAGCCCGAGTTCCAAAATGTGGCATCTTGCATCTTGGAGAAATCTTGAATGCCACGGCATTTTTGCAGGCAAAAGCTAGTAGGGCAGGATTGGGCATGATGAGGGTGGTGGGACACGAACGGTGGCCCTTTTCCATGGGAAACTAAAATCACCTGGCTATGTTCCTGATGTCAGATTGTGGGAGACATTTGGCACTCCAGAAACAGCCCGAGTTCCAAAATGTGGCATCTTGCATCTGGGAGAAATCTTGAATGCCACGGCATTTTTGCAGGCCGAAGCCGAGGTGGCTGGATGAGGGTGGTGGACACGAACGGTGGCCCTTTTCCATGGAAACTAAACTCACCTGGCCATGTTCCTGGTGTCAGATTGTGGGAGACATTTGGCACTCCAAAAGCAGCCCAAGTTCCAAAATGGGGCATCTTGCATCTGGGAGAAATCTTGAATGCCACGGCATTTTTGCAGGCAGAAGCCGATGGGGCAGGATTGCACAGGATGAGGGTGGTGGACATGAATGGTGGCCCTTTTCCATGGGAAACTAAACTCACCTGGCCATGTTCCTGATGTCAGATTGTGGGAGACATTTGGCACTCCAAAAGCAGCCCGAGTTCCAAAATGTGGCATCTTGCATCTGGGACAAATCTTGAATGCCATGGCATTTTTGCAGGCCGAAGCCGAGGTGGCCGGATGAGGGTGGTGGACATGAACGGTGGCCCTTTTCCATAGGAGACTAAACTCATCTGGCCATGTTCCTGATGTCAGATTGTGGGAGACATTTGGCACTCCAGAAGCAGCCCGAGTTCTAAAATGTGGCATCTTGCATCTGGGAGAAATCTTGAATGCCACGGCATTTTTGCAGGCAGAAGCCGATGGGGCAGGATTGGGCAGGATGAGGGTGGTGGACATGAACGGTGGCCCTTTTCCATGGGAAACTAAACTCACCTGGCCATGTTCCTGGTGTCAGATTGTGGGAGACATTTGGCACTCCAAAAGCAGCCCGAGTTCCAAAATGTGGCATCTTGCATCTGGGAGAAATCTTGAATGCCACGGCATTTTTGCAGGCAAAAGCCAGTAGGGCAGGATTGGGCAGGATGAGGGTGGTGGAAACGAACGGTGGCCCTTTTCCATGGGAAACTAAAATCACCTGGCCATGTTCCTGGTGTCAGATTGTGGGAGACATTTGGCACTCCAGAAGCAGCCCGAGTTCCAAAATGTGGCATCTTGCATCTGGGAGAAATCTTGAATGCCACGGCATTTTTGCAGGCAGAAGCCGAAGTGGCCAGAGGAGAGTGGTGGACAAGAACAGTGGCCCTTTTCCATGGGAAACTAAACTCACCTGGCCATGTTCCTGATGTCAGATTGTTGGAGACATTTGGCACTCCAGAAACAGCCCGAGTTCCAAAATGTGGCATCTTGCATGTGGGAGAAATCTTGAATGCCACGGCATTTTTGCAGGCAGAAGCGGATAGAGCAGGATTGGGCAGGATGAGGGTGGTGGACACGAACGGTGGCCCTTTTCCATGGGAAACTAAACTCACCTGGCCATGTTCCTGATGTCAGATTGTGGGAGACATTTGGCACTCCAAAAGCAGCCTGAGTTCCAAAATGTGGCATCTTGCATCTGGGAGAAATCTTGAATGCCACGGCATTTTTGCAGGCAGAAGCCGATGAGGCAGTATTGCGCAGGATGAGGGTGGTGGACATTAACGGTGGCCCTTTTCAATTAGAAGCTAAACTCACCTGGCCATGTTCCTGGTGTCTGATTGTGGGAGACATTTGGCACTCCAAAAGCAGCCGGAGTTTTAAAATGGGGCATCTTGCATCTAGGAGAAATCTTGAATGCCACGGCATTTTTGCAGGCCGAAGCCGATGGGGCAGGATTGCGCAGGATGAGGGTGGTGGACACGAACGGTGGCCCTTTTCCATGGGAAACTAAACTCACCTGGCCATGTTCCTGATGTCAGATTGTGGGAGACATTTGGCACTCCAAAAGCAGCCCGAGTTCCAAAATGTGGCATCTTGCATCTGGGAGAAATCTTGAATGCCACGGTATTTTTGCAGGCCGAAGCCGAGGTGGCTGGATGAGGGTGGTGGACATGAACAGTGGCCCTTTTCCATGGGAAACTAAACTCACCTGGCCATGTTCCTGATGTCAGATTGTGGGAGACATTTGGCACTCCAAAAGCAGCCCGAGTTCCAAAATGTGGCATCTTGCATCTGGGAGAAATCTTGAATGCCACGGCATTTTTGCAGGCAAAAGCCAGTAGGGCAGGATTGGGCAGGATGAGGGTGGTGGACACGAACGGTGGCCCTTTTCCATGGGAAACTAAACTCACCTGGCCATGTTCTTGATGTCAGATTGTGGGAGACATTTGGCACTCCAGAAGCAGCCTGAGTTCCAAAATGTGGCATCTTGCATCTGGGAGAAATCTTGAATGCCACGGCATTTTTGCAGGCAGAAGCCGATGGGGCAGGATTGCACAGGATGAGGGTGGTGGACATGAATGGTGGCCCTTTTCCATGGGAAACTAAACTCACCTGGCCATGTTCCTGGTGTCAGATTGTGGGAGACATTTGGCACTCCAAAAGCAGCCCGAGATCCAAAATGTGGCATCTTGCATCTGGGAGAAATCTTGAATGCCACGGTAATTTTGCAGGCAGAAGCCGATGGGGCTGGATGAGGGTGGTGGACATGAACAGTGGCCCTTTTCCATGGGAAACTAAACTCACCTGGCCATGTTCCTGATGTCAGATTGTGGGAGACATTTGGCACTCCAGAAGCAGCCCGAGTTCCAAAATGTGGCATCTTGCATCTTGGAGAAATCTTGAATGCCACGGCATTTTTGCAGGCAAAAGCTAGTAGGGCAGGATTGGGCATGATGAGGGTGGTGGACACGAACGGTGGCCCTTTTCCATGGGAAACTAAAATCACCTGGCTATGTTCCTGATGTCAGATTGTGGGAGACATTTGGCACTCCAGAAACAGCCCGAGTTCCAAAATGTGGCATCTTGCATCTGGGAGAAATCTTGAATGCCACGGCATTTTTGCAGGCCGAAGCCGAGGTGGCTGGATGAGGGTGGTGGACACGAACGGTGGCCCTTTTCCATGGGAAACTAAACTCACCTGGCCATGTTCCTGGTGTCAGATTGTGGGAGACATTTGGCACTCCAAAAGCAGCCCGAGTTCCAAAATGGGGCATCTTGCATCTGGGAGAAATCTTGAATGCCACGGCATTTTTGCAGGCAGAAGCCGATGGGGCAGGATTGCACAGGATGAGGGTGGTGGACATGAATGGTGGCCCTTTTCCATGGGAAACTAAACTCACCTGGCCATGTTCCTGATGTCAGATTGTGGGAGACATTTGGCACTCCAAAAGCAGCCCGAGTTCCAAAATGTGGCATCTTGCATCTGGGACAAATCTTGAATGCCATGGCATTTTTGCAGGCCGAAGCCGAGGTGGCCGGATGAGGGTGGTGGACATGAACGGTGGCCCTTTTCCATAGGAGACTAAACTCATCTGGCCATGTTCCTGATGTCAGATTGTGGGAGACATTTGGCACTCCAGAAGCAGCCCGAGTTCTAAAATGTGGCATCTTGCATCTGGGAGAAATCTTGAATGCCACGGCATTTTTGCAGGCAGAAGCCGATGGGGCAGGATTGGGCAGGATGAGGGTGGTGGACATGAACGGTGGCCCTTTTCCATGGGAAACTAAACTCACCTGGCCATGTTCCTGGTGTCAGATTGTGGGAGACATTTGGCACTCCAAAAGCAGCCCGAGTTCCAAAATGTGGCATCTTGCATCTGGGAGAAATCTTGAATGCCACGGCATTTTTGCAGGCAAAAGCCAGTAGGGCAGGATTGGGCAGGATGAGGGTGGTGGAAACGAACGGTGGCCCTTTTCCATGGGAAACTAAAATCACCTGGCCATGTTCCTGGTGTCAGATTGTGGGAGACATTTGGCACTCCAGAAGCAGCCCGAGTTCCAAAATGTGGCATCTTGCATCTGGGAGAAATCTTGAATGCCACGGCATTTTTGCAGGCAGAAGCCGAAGTGGCCAGAGGAGAGTGGTGGACAAGAACAGTGGCCCTTTTCCATGGGAAACTAAACTCACCTGGCCATGTTCCTGATGTCAGATTGTTGGAGACATTTGGCACTCCAGAAACAGCCCGAGTTCCAAAATGTGGCATCTTGCATGTGGGAGAAATCTTGAATGCCACGGCATTTTTGCAGGCAGAAGCCGATGGGGCAGGATTGCACAGGATGAGGGTGGTGGACATGAATGGTGGCCCTTTTCCATGGGAAACTAAACTCACCTGGCCATGTTCCTGGTGTCAGATTGTGGGAGACATTTGGCACTCCAAAAGCAGCCCGAGATCCAAAATGTGGCATCTTGCATCTGGGAGAAATCTTGAATGCCACGGTAATTTTGCAGGCAGAAGCCGATGGGGCTGGATGAGGGTGGTGGACATGAACAGTGGCCCTTTTCCATGGGAAACTAAACTCACCTGGCCATGTTCCTGATGTCAGATTGTGGGAGACATTTGGCACTCCAGAAGCAGCCCGAGTTCCAAAATGTGGCATCTTGCATCTTGGAGAAATCTTGAATGCCACGGCATTTTTGCAGGCAAAAGCTAGTAGGGCAGGATTGGGCATGATGAGGGTGGTGGACACGAACGGTGGCCCTTTTCCATGGGAAACTAAAATCACCTGGCTATGTTCCTGATGTCAGATTGTGGGAGACATTTGGCACTCCAGAAACAGCCCGAGTTCCAAAATGTGGCATCTTGCATCTGGGAGAAATCTTGAATGCCACGGCATTTTTGCAGGCCGAAGCCGAGGTGGCTGGATGAGGGTGGTGGACACGAACGGTGGCCCTTTTCCATGGGAAACTAAACTCACCTGGCCATGTTCCTGGTGTCAGATTGTGGGAGACATTTGGCACTCCAAAAGCAGCCCGAGTTCCAAAATGGGGCATCTTGCATCTGGGAGAAATCTTGAATGCCACGGCATTTTTGCAGGCAAAAGCCAGTAGGGCAGGATTGGGCAGGATGAGGGTGGTGGAAACGAACGGTGGCCCTTTTCCATGGGAAACTAAAATCACCTGGCCATGTTCCTGGTGTCAGATTGTGGGAGACATTTGGCACTCCAGAAGCAGCCCGAGTTCCAAAATGTGGCATCTTGCATCTGGGAGAAATCTTGAATGCCACGGCATTTTTGCAGGCAGAAGCCGAAGTGGCCAGAGGAGAGTGGTGGACAAGAACAGTGGCCCTTTTCCATGGGAAACTAAACTCACCTGGCCATGTTCCTGATGTCAGATTGTTGGAGACATTTGGCACTCCAGAAACAGCCCGAGTTCCAAAATGTGGCATCTTGCATGTGGGAGAAATCTTGAATGCCACGGCATTTTTGCAGGCAGAAGCGGATAGAGCAGGATTGGGCAGGATGAGGGTGGTGGACACGAACGGTGGCCCTTTTCCATGGGAAACTAAACTCACCTGGCCATGTTCCTGATGTCAGATTGTGGGAGACATTTGGCACTCCAAAAGCAGCCTGAGTTCCAAAATGTGGCATCTTGCATCTGGGAGAAATCTTGAATGCCACGGCATTTTTGCAGGCAGAAGCCGATGAGGCAGTATTGCGCAGGATGAGGGTGGTGGACATTAACGGTGGCCCTTTTCAATTAGAAGCTAAACTCACCTGGCCATGTTCCTGGTGTCAGATTGTGGGAGACATTTGGCACTCCAAAAGCAGCCTGAGTTTTAAAATGGGGCATCTTGCATCTAGGAGAAATCTTGAATGCCACGGCATTTTTGCAGACCGAAGCCGATGGGGCAGGATTGCGCAGGATGAGGGTGGTGGACACGAACGGTGGCCCTTTTCCATGGGAAACTAAACTCACCTGGCCATGTTCCTGATGTCAGATTGTGGGAGACATTTGGCACTCCAAAAGCAGCCCGAGTTCCAAAATGTGGCATCTTGCATCTGGGAGAAATCTTGAATGCCACGGTATTTTTGCAGGCCGAAGCCGAGGTGGCTGGATGAGGGTGGTGGACATGAACAGTGGCCCTTTTCCATGGGAAACTAAACTCACCTGGCCATGTTCCTGATGTCAGATTGTGGGAGACATTTGGCACTCCAAAAGCAGCCCGAGTTCCAAAATGTGGCATCTTGCATCTGGGAGAAATCTTGAATGCCACGGCATTTTTGCAGGCAAAAGCCAGTAGGGCAGGATTGGGCAGGATGAGGGTGGTGGACACGAACGGTGGCCCTTTTCCATGGGAAACTAAACTCACCTGGCCATGTTCTTGATGTCAGATTGTGGGAGACATTTGGCACTCCAGAAGCAGCCTGAGTTCCAAAATGTGGCATCTTGCATCTGGGAGAAATCTTGAATGCCACGGCATTTTTGCAGGCAGAAGCCGATGGGGCAGGATTGCACAGGATGAGGGTGGTGGACATGAATGGTGGCCCTTTTCCATGGGAAACTAAACTCACCTGGCCATGTTCCTGGTGTCAGATTGTGGGAGACATTTGGCACTCCAAAAGCAGCCCGAGATCCAAAATGTGGCATCTTGCATCTGGGAGAAATCTTGAATGCCACGGTAATTTTGCAGGCAGAAGCCGATGGGGCTGGATGAGGGTGGTGGACATGAACAGTGGCCCTTTTCCATGGGAAACTAAACTCACCTGGCCATGTTCCTGATGTCAGATTGTGGGAGACATTTGGCACTCCAGAAGCAGCCCGAGTTCCAAAATGTGGCATCTTGCATCTTGGAGAAATCTTGAATGCCACGGCATTTTTGCAGGCAAAAGCTAGTAGGGCAGGATTGGGCATGATGAGGGTGGTGGACACGAACGGTGGCCCTTTTCCATGGGAAACTAAAATCACCTGGCTATGTTCCTGATGTCAGATTGTGGGAGACATTTGGCACTCCAGAAACAGCCCGAGTTCCAAAATGTGGCATCTTGCATCTGGGAGAAATCTTGAATGCCACGGCATTTTTGCAGGCCGAAGCCGAGGTGGCTGGATGAGGGTGGTGGACACGAACGGTGGCCCTTTTCCATGGGAAACTAAACTCACCTGGCCATGTTCCTGGTGTCAGATTGTGGGAGACATTTGGCACTCCAAAAGCAGCCCGAGTTCCAAAATGGGGCATCTTGCATCTGGGAGAAATCTTGAATGCCACGGCATTTTTGCAGGCAGAAGCCGATGGGGCAGGATTGCACAGGATGAGGGTGGTGGACATGAATGGTGGCCCTTTTCCATGGGAAACTAAACTCACCTGGCCATGTTCCTGATGTCAGATTGTGGGAGACATTTGGCACTCCAAAAGCAGCCCGAGTTCCAAAATGTGGCATCTTGCATCTGGGACAAATCTTGAATGCCATGGCATTTTTGCAGGCCGAAGCCGAGGTGGCCGGATGAGGGTGGTGGACATGAACGGTGGCCCTTTTCCATAGGAGACTAAACTCATCTGGCCATGTTCCTGATGTCAGATTGTGGGAGACATTTGGCACTCCAGAAGCAGCCCGAGTTCTAAAATGTGGCATCTTGCATCTGGGAGAAATCTTGAATGCCACGGCATTTTTGCAGGCAGAAGCCGATGGGGCAGGATTGGGCAGGATGAGGGTGGTGGACATGAACGGTGGCCCTTTTCCATGGGAAACTAAACTCACCTGGCCATGTTCCTGGTGTCAGATTGTGGGAGACATTTGGCACTCCAAAAGCAGCCCGAGTTCCAAAATGTGGCATCTTGCATCTGGGAGAAATCTTGAATGCCACGGCATTTTTGCAGGCAAAAGCCAGTAGGGCAGGATTGGGCAGGATGAGGGTGGTGGAAACGAACGGTGGCCCTTTTCCATGGGAAACTAAAATCACCTGGCCATGTTCCTGGTGTCAGATTGTGGGAGACATTTGGCACTCCAGAAGCAGCCCGAGTTCCAAAATGTGGCATCTTGCATCTGGGAGAAATCTTGAATGCCACGGCATTTTTGCAGGCAGAAGCCGAAGTGGCCAGAGGAGAGTGGTGGACAAGAACAGTGGCCCTTTTCCATGGGAAACTAAACTCACCTGGCCATGTTCCTGATGTCAGATTGTTGGAGACATTTGGCACTCCAGAAACAGCCCGAGTTCCAAAATGTGGCATCTTGCATGTGGGAGAAATCTTGAATGCCACGGCATTTTTGCAGGCAGAAGCGGATAGAGCAGGATTGGGCAGGATGAGGGTGGTGGACACGAACGGTGGCCCTTTTCCATGGGAAACTAAACTCACCTGGCCATGTTCCTGATGTCAGATTGTGGGAGACATTTGGCACTCCAAAAGCAGCCTGAGTTCCAAAATGTGGCATCTTGCATCTGGGAGAAATCTTGAATGCCACGGCATTTTTGCAGGCAGAAGCCGATGAGGCAGTATTGCGCAGGATGAGGGTGGTGGACATTAACGGTGGCCCTTTTCAATTAGAAGCTAAACTGACCTGGCCATGTTCCTGGTGTCAGATTGTGGGAGACATTTGGCACTCCAAAAGCAGCCTGAGTTTTAAAATGGGGCATCTTGCATCTAGGAGAAATCTTGAATGCCACGGCATTTTTGCAGGCCGAAGCCGATGGGGCAGGATTGGGCAGGATGAGGGTGGTGGACACGAACGGTGGCCCTTTTCCATGGGAAACTAAACTCACCTGGCCATGTTCCTGATGTCAGATTGTGGGAGACATTTGGCACTCCAAAAGCAGCCCGAGTTCCAAAATGTGGCATCTTGCATCTGGGAGAAATCTTGAATGCCACGGCATTTTTGCAGGCAAAAGCCAGTAGGGCAGGATTGGGCAGGATGAGGGTGGTGGACACGAACGGTGGCCCTTTTCCATGGGAAACTAAACTCACCTGGCCATGTTCTTGATGTCAGATTGTGGGAGACATTTGGCACTCCAAAAGCAGCCCGAGTTCCAAAATGTGGCATCTTGCATCTGGGAGAAATCTTGAATGCCACGGCATTTTTGCAGGCAGAAGCCGATGGGGCAGGATTGGGCAGGATGAGGGTGGTGGACACGAACGGTGGCCCTTTTCCATGGGAAACTAAACTCACCTGGCCATGTTCCTGATGTCAGATTGTGGGAGACATTTGGCACTCCAAAAGCAGCCTGAGTTCCAAAATGTGGCATCTTGCATCTGGGAGAAATCTTGAATGCCACAGCATATTTGCAGGCCGAAGCCGAGGTGGCTGGATGAGGGTGGTGGACATGAACGGTGGCCCTTTTCCATGGGAAACTAAACTCATCTGGCCATGTTCATGGTGTCAGAATGTTGGAGACATTTGGCACTCCAAAAGCAACCTGAGTTCCAAAGTGTGGCATCTTGCATCTGGGAGAAATCTTGAATGCCACGGCATTTTTGCAGCCAGAAGCTGATGGGGAAGGATTAGGGTGGTGGACACGAACGGTGGCCCTTTTCCATGGGAAACTAAACTCACCTGGCCATGTTCCTGGTGTCAGATTGTGGGAGACATTTGGCACTCCAAAAGCAGCCCGAGTTCCAAAATGTGGCATCTTGCATCTGGGAGAAATCTTGAATGCCACGGTATTTTTGCAGGCCGAAGCCGAGGTGGCTGGATGAGGGTGGTGGACATGAACAGTGGCCCTTTTCCATGGGAAACTAAACTCACCTGGCCATGTTCCTGATGTCAGATTGTGGGAGACATTTGGCACTCCAAAAGCAGCCCGAGTTCCAAAATGTGGCATCTTGCATCTGGGAGAAATCTTGAATGCCACGGCATTTTTGCAGGCAAAAGCCAGTAGGGCAGGATTGGGCAGGATGAGGGTGGTGGACACGAACGGTGGCCCTTTTCCATGGGAAACTAAACTCACCTGGCCATGTTCTTGATGTCAGATTGTGGGAGACATTTGGCACTCCAGAAGCAGCCTGAGTTCCAAAATGTGGCATCTTGCATCTGGGAGAAATCTTGAATGCCACGGCATTTTTGCAGGCAGAAGCCGATGGGGCAGGATTGCACAGGATGAGGGTGGTGGACATGAATGGTGGCCCTTTTCCATGGGAAACTAAACTCACCTGGCCATGTTCCTGGTGTCAGATTGTGGGAGACATTTGGCACTCCAAAAGCAGCCCGAGATCCAAAATGTGGCATCTTGCATCTGGGAGAAATCTTGAATGCCACGGTAATTTTGCAGGCAGAAGCCGATGGGGCTGGATGAGGGTGGTGGACATGAACAGTGGCCCTTTTCCATGGGAAACTAAACTCACCTGGCCATGTTCCTGATGTCAGATTGTGGGAGACATTTGGCACTCCAGAAGCAGCCCGAGTTCCAAAATGTGGCATCTTGCATCTTGGAGAAATCTTGAATGCCACGGCATTTTTGCAGGCAAAAGCTAGTAGGGCAGGATTGGGCATGATGAGGGTGGTGGACACGAACGGTGGCCCTTTTCCATGGGAAACTAAAATCACCTGGCTATGTTCCTGATGTCAGATTGTGGGAGACATTTGGCACTCCAGAAACAGCCCGAGTTCCAAAATGTGGCATCTTGCATCTGGGAGAAATCTTGAATGCCACGGCATTTTTGCAGGCCGAAGCCGAGGTGGCTGGATGAGGGTGGTGGACACGAACGGTGGCCCTTTTCCATGGGAAACTAAACTCACCTGGCCATGTTCCTGGTGTCAGATTGTGGGAGACATTTGGCACTCCAAAAGCAGCCCGAGTTCCAAAATGGGGCATCTTGCATCTGGGAGAAATCTTGAATGCCACGGCATTTTTGCAGGCAGAAGCCGATGGGGCAGGATTGCACAGGATGAGGGTGGTGGACATGAATGGTGGCCCTTTTCCATGGGAAACTAAACTCACCTGGCCATGTTCCTGATGTCAGATTGTGGGAGACATTTGGCACTCCAAAAGCAGCCCGAGTTCCAAAATGTGGCATCTTGCATCTGGGACAAATCTTGAATGCCATGGCATTTTTGCAGGCCGAAGCCGAGGTGGCCGGATGAGGGTGGTGGACATGAACGGTGGCCCTTTTCCATAGGAGACTAAACTCATCTGGCCATGTTCCTGATGTCAGATTGTGGGAGACATTTGGCACTCCAGAAGCAGCCCGAGTTCTAAAATGTGGCATCTTGCATCTGGGAGAAATCTTGAATGCCACGGCATTTTTGCAGGCAGAAGCCGATGGGGCAGGATTGGGCAGGATGAGGGTGGTGGACATGAACGGTGGCCCTTTTCCATGGGAAACTAAACTCACCTGGCCATGTTCCTGGTGTCAGATTGTGGGAGACATTTGGCACTCCAAAAGCAGCCCGAGTTCCAAAATGTGGCATCTTGCATCTGGGAGAAATCTTGAATGCCACGGCATTTTTGCAGGCAAAAGCCAGTAGGGCAGGATTGGGCAGGATGAGGGTGGTGGAAACGAACGGTGGCCCTTTTCCATGGGAAACTAAAATCACCTGGCCATGTTCCTGGTGTCAGATTGTGGGAGACATTTGGCACTCCAGAAGCAGCCCGAGTTCCAAAATGTGGCATCTTGCATCTGGGAGAAATCTTGAATGCCACGGCATTTTTGCAGGCAGAAGCCGAAGTGGCCAGAGGAGAGTGGTGGACAAGAACAGTGGCCCTTTTCCATGGGAAACTAAACTCACCTGGCCATGTTCCTGATGTCAGATTGTTGGAGACATTTGGCACTCCAGAAACAGCCCGAGTTCCAAAATGTGGCATCTTGCATGTGGGAGAAATCTTGAATGCCACGGCATTTTTGCAGGCAGAAGCCGATGGGGCAGGATTGCACAGGATGAGGGTGGTGGACATGAATGGTGGCCCTTTTCCATGGGAAACTAAACTCACCTGGCCATGTTCCTGGTGTCAGATTGTGGGAGACATTTGGCACTCCAAAAGCAGCCCGAGATCCAAAATGTGGCATCTTGCATCTGGGAGAAATCTTGAATGCCACGGTAATTTTGCAGGCAGAAGCCGATGGGGCTGGATGAGGGTGGTGGACATGAACAGTGGCCCTTTTCCATGGGAAACTAAACTCACCTGGCCATGTTCCTGATGTCAGATTGTGGGAGACATTTGGCACTCCAGAAGCAGCCCGAGTTCCAAAATGTGGCATCTTGCATCTTGGAGAAATCTTGAATGCCACGGCATTTTTGCAGGCAAAAGCTAGTAGGGCAGGATTGGGCATGATGAGGGTGGTGGACACGAACGGTGGCCCTTTTCCATGGGAAACTAAAATCACCTGGCTATGTTCCTGATGTCAGATTGTGGGAGACATTTGGCACTCCAGAAACAGCCCGAGTTCCAAAATGTGGCATCTTGCATCTGGGAGAAATCTTGAATGCCACGGCATTTTTGCAGGCCGAAGCCGAGGTGGCTGGATGAGGGTGGTGGACACGAACGGTGGCCCTTTTCCATGGGAAACTAAACTCACCTGGCCATGTTCCTGGTGTCAGATTGTGGGAGACATTTGGCACTCCAAAAGCAGCCCGAGTTCCAAAATGGGGCATCTTGCATCTGGGAGAAATCTTGAATGCCACGGCATTTTTGCAGGCAAAAGCCAGTAGGGCAGGATTGGGCAGGATGAGGGTGGTGGAAACGAACGGTGGCCCTTTTCCATGGGAAACTAAAATCACCTGGCCATGTTCCTGGTGTCAGATTGTGGGAGACATTTGGCACTCCAGAAGCAGCCCGAGTTCCAAAATGTGGCATCTTGCATCTGGGAGAAATCTTGAATGCCACGGCATTTTTGCAGGCAGAAGCCGAAGTGGCCAGAGGAGAGTGGTGGACAAGAACAGTGGCCCTTTTCCATGGGAAACTAAACTCACCTGGCCATGTTCCTGATGTCAGATTGTTGGAGACATTTGGCACTCCAGAAACAGCCCGAGTTCCAAAATGTGGCATCTTGCATGTGGGAGAAATCTTGAATGCCACGGCATTTTTGCAGGCAGAAGCGGATAGAGCAGGATTGGGCAGGATGAGGGTGGTGGACACGAACGGTGGCCCTTTTCCATGGGAAACTAAACTCACCTGGCCATGTTCCTGATGTCAGATTGTGGGAGACATTTGGCACTCCAAAAGCAGCCTGAGTTCCAAAATGTGGCATCTTGCATCTGGGAGAAATCTTGAATGCCACGGCATTTTTGCAGGCAGAAGCCGATGAGGCAGTATTGCGCAGGATGAGGGTGGTGGACATTAACGGTGGCCCTTTTCAATTAGAAGCTAAACTCACCTGGCCATGTTCCTGGTGTCAGATTGTGGGAGACATTTGGCACTCCAAAAGCAGCCTGAGTTTTAAAATGGGGCATCTTGCATCTAGGAGAAATCTTGAATGCCACGGCATTTTTGCAGACCGAAGCCGATGGGGCAGGATTGCGCAGGATGAGGGTGGTGGACACGAACGGTGGCCCTTTTCCATGGGAAACTAAACTCACCTGGCCATGTTCCTGATGTCAGATTGTGGGAGACATTTGGCACTCCAAAAGCAGCCCGAGTTCCAAAATGTGGCATCTTGCATCTGGGAGAAATCTTGAATGCCACGGTATTTTTGCAGGCCGAAGCCGAGGTGGCTGGATGAGGGTGGTGGACATGAACAGTGGCCCTTTTCCATGGGAAACTAAACTCACCTGGCCATGTTCCTGATGTCAGATTGTGGGAGACATTTGGCACTCCAAAAGCAGCCCGAGTTCCAAAATGTGGCATCTTGCATCTGGGAGAAATCTTGAATGCCACGGCATTTTTGCAGGCAAAAGCCAGTAGGGCAGGATTGGGCAGGATGAGGGTGGTGGACACGAACGGTGGCCCTTTTCCATGGGAAACTAAACTCACCTGGCCATGTTCTTGATGTCAGATTGTGGGAGACATTTGGCACTCCAGAAGCAGCCTGAGTTCCAAAATGTGGCATCTTGCATCTGGGAGAAATCTTGAATGCCACGGCATTTTTGCAGGCAGAAGCCGATGGGGCAGGATTGCACAGGATGAGGGTGGTGGACATGAATGGTGGCCCTTTTCCATGGGAAACTAAACTCACCTGGCCATGTTCCTGGTGTCAGATTGTGGGAGACATTTGGCACTCCAAAAGCAGCCCGAGATCCAAAATGTGGCATCTTGCATCTGGGAGAAATCTTGAATGCCACGGTAATTTTGCAGGCAGAAGCCGATGGGGCTGGATGAGGGTGGTGGACATGAACAGTGGCCCTTTTCCATGGGAAACTAAACTCACCTGGCCATGTTCCTGATGTCAGATTGTGGGAGACATTTGGCACTCCAGAAGCAGCCCGAGTTCCAAAATGTGGCATCTTGCATCTTGGAGAAATCTTGAATGCCACGGCATTTTTGCAGGCAAAAGCTAGTAGGGCAGGATTGGGCATGATGAGGGTGGTGGACACGAACGGTGGCCCTTTTCCATGGGAAACTAAAATCACCTGGCTATGTTCCTGATGTCAGATTGTGGGAGACATTTGGCACTCCAGAAACAGCCCGAGTTCCAAAATGTGGCATCTTGCATCTGGGAGAAATCTTGAATGCCACGGCATTTTTGCAGGCCGAAGCCGAGGTGGCTGGATGAGGGTGGTGGACACGAACGGTGGCCCTTTTCCATGGGAAACTAAACTCACCTGGCCATGTTCCTGGTGTCAGATTGTGGGAGACATTTGGCACTCCAAAAGCAGCCCGAGTTCCAAAATGGGGCATCTTGCATCTGGGAGAAATCTTGAATGCCACGGCATTTTTGCAGGCAGAAGCCGATGGGGCAGGATTGCACAGGATGAGGGTGGTGGACATGAATGGTGGCCCTTTTCCATGGGAAACTAAACTCACCTGGCCATGTTCCTGATGTCAGATTGTGGGAGACATTTGGCACTCCAAAAGCAGCCCGAGTTCCAAAATGTGGCATCTTGCATCTGGGACAAATCTTGAATGCCATGGCATTTTTGCAGGCCGAAGCCGAGGTGGCCGGATGAGGGTGGTGGACATGAACGGTGGCCCTTTTCCATAGGAGACTAAACTCATCTGGCCATGTTCCTGATGTCAGATTGTGGGAGACATTTGGCACTCCAGAAGCAGCCCGAGTTCTAAAATGTGGCATCTTGCATCTGGGAGAAATCTTGAATGCCACGGCATTTTTGCAGGCAGAAGCCGATGGGGCAGGATTGGGCAGGATGAGGGTGGTGGACATGAACGGTGGCCCTTTTCCATGGGAAACTAAACTCACCTGGCCATGTTCCTGGTGTCAGATTGTGGGAGACATTTGGCACTCCAAAA